>NW_027531880.1:1327893-1416418 GCF_008692635.1 Crocuta crocuta
AGCACAGAGCCCGACGTGGGGCTCGAACCCACGAACCGTGAGATCATGACCTAAGCGAAAGTCGGACGCTTAACCGACTAAGCCACCCAGGTGCCCCCGGAAGAACAAAAGTTTTAAAATATTCAAACTACCTAAAGCAATCTACAGATTTAATGCAATGCCTATTAAAATACCACCAGCACTTTCCACAAATCTGGAATAAAGAATCATTGGGGTGCCTGGGTGGCTCAGTCAGTTAAGCATCTGACTTGATTTTGGCTCAGTTTGTGAGATCAAGCCCCACCTTGGGCTCTGTGCTGGCAGCGTGGAGCCTACTTGGGTTTTTCTCTGTCCCTCCCCTGCTGTCTGCCTCAAAATAAATAAATAAACTTAAAAAAAAAAGAATCCTAAAATTTGTATAGACCACAAAAGACTCCATAGAGCCAGAGCAACCTTGAAAAAGAAATACAAAACTGGATATATTACAATTCTAGTCTTCAAGTGATATTATAAAGCTGTAGTAATCAAAACAGTATGGTACTGGCATAAATACAGACAACTGGTATCAATGGAACATAATAGAAAACTCAGAAATGAACTTAGAACTATATGGTCAGTTAATCCTCAACAAGGGAGGAATGAACATCCAATGGAAAAAAAGACAGTCTTTTAAAAAATTTTTTATTTAAATTCCAGTTAGTCAATATTATACAATACTGTATAATATTAATTCCAGGTGTAGAAAATAGTGATTTAACACTTCCATACATTATTCAGTACTCATCATGCCAATGTGTACTCCTTCACCCCCATCACTTGTTTAACACATCCCCCAATCTGCCCCCCATTCTGGTAACCATCAGTTTGTTCTCTATAGTTAGGAGTCTGTTTCCTGGTTTGCTCCTCTTTTTTCCCCTTTGTTGATATTTTTTCTTACATTCCACGAGTGAAATCATATGGTATTTATCTTTCTCTGATGTATTTCGTTTAGTATAATACTTTCTAACTCCATCCACGTCATTGCAAATGGCAAGATTTCTTTCCCTTTGATGCTAATATTCCATAGCGTGTGTGTGTGTGTACACACACCAAATCTTCTTTTAATTCATTAGTCAATGAACACTTGGGCTGCTTTAAAATGTGGCTATTGTAGATAATGCTGCTGTAAACATCAAAGTGCATTATCTCTTCCAATTAGTATTTTTGTATCAGTTGGGTAAATGCTTAGGAGTGCAATTCCTGAATCGTAGGGTAGTTCTATTTTTTTTAATATTTATTTTATTTTTGAGAGAGAGAGAGAGAGAGAGAGAGAGAGAGCATGAGTTGGGGAGGGGCAGACAGAGACTGGGATACAGAATCTAAAAAGGGCTCCAGGCTCTGAGCTGTCAGCATGGAGCCCGATGCGGGGCTCGAACTCATGGACTGTGAGATCATTACCTGAGCTGAAGTTGGTGTTCAACTGACTGTGCCACACAAGTGCCCCAGGATTGTTCTATTTTTAACTTTTTGAAGAATCTGCATACTGTTTTCTACACTAGCTGCATCAGTTTGTATTTCTACCAACAGCATGAGATGCTTCCCCTTTCTCTGCATCCTTGCCAATGCCTATTGTTTCTTGCGTTGTTAATTTTAGTTATTCTGACAGGCATGAGGTTATTATCTCATTATAGTTTTGAGTTGCATTTCCCTGATGATGAGTGAAGTTGAGCATATTTTCATGCGTTTGTTGCCCATCTGTATGTCTTCTTTGTAAAAATGTCCATGTCTTCTGCTCATTTTTTTAAACTGGATTATTTGCTTCTTGGGTTTAGTTTAATAAATTCATTATATATTTTGGATACTAATCCTTTATCAGTTATGTATTTGCAAATATTTTTTCCTATTCTGTAGGTTGCCTTTCAGTTTTGTGGACTGAAGACAGTCTCTTCAACAAATGGTGCTAGGAAAACTGGATACCTACATGCAAAAGAATGAAACAAGACCACTTTTTTTCCACCATACACAAAAATAAACTCAAAATGGATTAAAGGCCTAAATGTGTGAACCCTAACCATAAAAATCATATAAGAGAACATAGGCAATAACTTTCTGACATCAGCTACAGCAATATTTTTCTAGGTATGTCTCCTAAGGCAAGGGAAACAAAAATAAAAATAGGCTATTAGAAATATATGAAAATGAAAAACAGCTGCACAGTGCAAGAAATAACCAGCAAAATTGAAAGGGGTGTAATACACACACACACACGTGCATTTATGCTCACACTGGAATATTACTCAGCCATAAAAAAGAAATGAAATCTTGCCATTTGCAACAACATGGCTGGAAGTAGAGAGTATAATGCTAAGCCAAATAAGGCAGTCAGAGAAAGACAAATGATCTTACACGTGTGGTAGTAAGACACAAAACAAATGATTAAAGGAAAAATAAAAAGAGAAAACCAAAGAACAGATTCTTAACAATAGCAAACAAACTGATGGTTACCAGAAGGGAGGTGGGTGGGCTTATAGGTGAAATAGGGGATAGGGATTAAAGAGTATACAATAAAGAGTATATAATAAATAAAATAAAATTTAAATAGGTTTGACTCTTTGACATCTTTTGTGGTTCCAGGCAAATTTTAGGATTGTTCTATTTCTGTGAAAAAGTGGTATGGGTAATTTTGATAGGGACTGCACTGAATCCATAGATTGCTTCGGGTAGTACAGACACTTCAGCAATATGATTACGGCAATCAATAGACTCAAAATACTTTTCCCCATTTAATTGTGCCCTCTTCAATTTCTTTTATCAGTGCCTTATAGTTTTCAATGTACAGCCTTTCACTTCCTTCACTAAATTTATTCCTGGGGGCCTGGTTGGCTAAGTTGGTTAAGCGTCTGACTTCAGCTCAGGTCATGATCTCACAGTCTGTCGGTCTGAGCCCTGTGTCTGGTTCTGTGCTGACAGCTCAGAGCATGGTTCTGTCTCTGTCTCTCCCTGTCCCTCCCCTACTTGCACTCTCTCTCAAAAAAAAAAAAAAAAAGAATAAAACGTTAAAATAATATTTTTAAAATATTTATAACAGTATTTTACTGGTTTGGATGCTATTGTACTTGGGATTTACTTAACATCCGTTCTTATAGTTCATTGTCATTACACAGAAACACAAATGATTTTTGTATTTTGATTTTATGTATATTGTGCAACTTTACTGAGTTCATTTATTAAATCTAATAATGATTCTGTTGAAGTCTTATAGGGTTTTCTAGTTTTAATATGTCATCTCCAAACAGAGATAATTTTATTTTTAAATTTTTAAAAGAATTTTTAAAAAGTTTATTTATTTTTGAGAGAGACAGAATGAGCAGAGGAGGGGTGGAGAGAGAGGGAGACAGAGGATCCAAAGTGGGCTCTGTGCTGAGAGGAAAGAGCCTTGATGTGGGGCTCGAACTCACAAACCTTGAAATCCTGACCTAATATGAAGTCAGAATCTTAACCAACTGAGCCACCCAGGCCCCCCACTTCTTCGTTTTTGATTTGTATGTCTTTTATTTCTTTTTTTGCCTAACTTTTCTGGCTAAGACTTCCAGTACTATGTTGAATAAATTGTCAAGAGTGGGCATTCTTGGGTATTGTTCCTGATCTTAGTGGAAATGATTTTAGCATTTCATTGTTGAACAGGATATAAGATATTCAGTTGTCACATATAGCGTTTAATATGTTGAGGTACAAACTCTCTACCTAGTTTTGAGAGTCATCTTAAAAAGATGTTAAATATTATCAAATGCTTTCTCTGAGTTTACTAAAACAAAAATATAGTTTTTAGACTTCATTTTGATCATGAAGTATATCACATTTATTGATTTGTAGATGTTCAACCATCCTTGTATCTCTAGAATAAATTCCATCTTATCATGGAGTATGATCTTTTTAAGTGCTGTTGCATTCAGTTTGCTAATATTTTATTGAGGATCTTTTGCATCTATGTTTATTAGGAATTGGGACTTCCCCCCCCCCCATCCTTGTCTGGCTTTGGTATCAGGGTGATGCTGGCTTTGTAAAAGGATTTTATTTTTATTAAAAAAACCTTTTGTAAATGTTTTATTTATTTATGAGAGAGAGAGAGACAGCGGGAGCAGGGGAGGGTAAGAGAGACAGGGAGAGACAGAATCCGACACAGGTTCCAGGCTCTGAGCCAGCTGTCAGCACAGAGCCCGATGCAGGGCTGGAACCCACTAACCGCGAGATCATGACCTGAGCCAAAGTCAGATGCCCAACCGACTGAGCCACCCAGGTGCCCCTGTAAAAGGATTTAAAAAGTTTTCCCTCCTTCTTATTTTTTAGAATAGTATTAGAAGAATTGTCATTAATTCATTGATGTTTTATAGAATTCACCAGTGAAAACATCAGGTCATGGACTTTTATTTTTTTGGGAAGTATTTGCTTGCTGATTTGCTCTCCTTACTAGTAATCTGTCTGTTGGTTTTTCTGTGTGTTCCCCTGCCCCCCCCCCCATATGATTTAGTCGTGGCNCTAATTTGTTGGCATAAAATAGTCTTTTATGATTGATTGTATTTCTGTGATATCAGTTGTAATGTCTATTTCATTTCTAATTTTCTTTATTTGAGTCTTCTTCCTATGTCTATTATTTAACTTTTTAAAAATTGAGCTCTTTGTTTCATTGATCTTTTCTATTATCCGTTTTAGACTTTATTTCCACTCTGATGTTAGTTATTTCTTTTGCTTTCCTTCTAATTTAGGGTTTAGTCTGTTATTTTTCTAATCCCTTGAGGTATAAAATAATGTTGCGTATTTGAGATCTTACCTTTTACTTCACAGAGGCATTTATTACCATAAACTTCACTCTTAGAATTGCTTTTCATGCATCCCAGAAGTTTGGTATGTTGTTTTTCCATTTTCATTTATCTCAAGATATTTTTGGGTGGCACCTGGGTGGCTCAGTTGGTTAAGCAACTGACTCTTGATTTTAGCTCAGGTCATGTTCTCATGGTTCATGAACCTGAGCCCCACACTGGGTTCTGCGCTGACAGTGGGGGGAGCATGCTTGGGATTCTCTCTCTTCTCTCTCTGCCCATCCCCTACTCTTTCTCTCACTTTCAGAAAATAAACTAAAAATATTTTTAAAAGGTATTTTTTATTTCTTTTCTGAAAGTTATCTGGGTTACTTCTACTTTCTATGTCTTATTTTTGTAATGAAAAATTATTTGTTTGTAAACGGCATCACGATAATATCAATACAGAGTGTTATAGATCTTTCATAGTTTGGAATAAGTCCAGAACGAAGATTCCTAGTTTCAAATAGGTTATTCTACTGTCACTATGAAGATTTAATACTGTTAAGATATACATTTGTATTCATTTGAAAAGCAAAAAAATATTCCCTTGCATTAAAAAAAGAATTGCAGTTTCACATTCAAATATTGTATATTTAAAATCCCTCTATTGTGTGTAGCGTCTTACGTAATTTTTTATGTTTGTGCAACTGAGTACACAAAGCAAATTTCAGTATGTGCAAGCCAAAATCTATTTACCTGAAGCAATTACATCTCCTTTCTAATTTCACCTGTATATAAAGTGCTTACAAATATTAGACTTATTTTTTCACTATACCATTCTGTATTATTAAATTATATAATCATCAGAAATATAAATTTTGATAGGTTTTATTTTATTAAATGTATTTGTAATGTGTATCAGCCACATTCTTAAAAGACAGCACATGATACACATGGCTATTTATTTTATTTTTTAACATTTATTCATTTTTGAGAAATAGAGACAGAGCATGAGAGGGGGAGGGGCAGAGAGAGGGAGACACAGAATCTGAGCTGTCAGCACAGAGCCCAACATGGGGCTCGAACTCAGGAACGGTGAGATCATGACCTGAGCTGAAGTCACAGCTTAACCAACTGAGCCACCCAGGTGCTCTGCACATGCCTATTTATAAAACAATTGTGACTGCTTCAAAATTAGTAAGTCCAAGAGAAAAATAATAGTAAATTGTGCAGTTTTTCTTCTTCCATGCACAAAGTTAAGATTATTGTACCCAGAGTACTATTTTTCATTCTGAAGGAGAAAAATAGGACAGAGATTAAGAGTTATAAGCTATTAACTGTGTGACCTCAAAATTTATTCATAAAACTACCCTCAATATTTGGTGATTACTAATTTTGCAGGGTTTTGAGCTGAGAATAGAAAAAAAATGATTATCCTAGGAATTATGCTAAGTGTTTTAAAAATGAACAGCTAGAAAAATTACTACTATATACATTGTTTCCAAGCTTGTTTTTTAAACAGTTTAATATTTTGCAGGGAGTAAACTAAACAAAATCTGAGTATGAAGCTGATGAAGCATATTCTGCTTTATAAATTTTAATGTATAATATTTATTATAAAGTATATCAACTGGAATGGTGGAATGGTTTTTATAAACACACAGTATATATATAAAACTTGGACTGTGTATCACAATGTAGTCAGCCTCAGCATTCTGTTTAATTTTGTACTTTGAATGGCTACACAGTTTTGTAAAAATTTTCATTCATACAAAAAAGTGGCTATAGATAATAAAAGTTTTTATTTTAAGTTGTCTACTTCATAGAGTACTCTTTAATACCAAAGTGAGATAGAAGATTATTCTGAGATCTATAAAAGTAATAATATGCTGATATGAAAATGTGTAAAAATTTCATAACATGTAATGAATTTTGTATTTTAAGCTGAAAGTTTAAAACACTTTTTAAAATGAATGTAGGATCAAATGGTTTTAAAATCCTGAAGCACTATGGAAAACCCTTTAATTTCAGTCAACACAAACACAATTTCAAAAGTACTGTACTTAAAGAGTTAACATCAAAAGACATGTCCCACTTAAGACAAAAAATTCATTTCTGGAAATCAATGTTTGGTCAAAAAACGCCAAATCGTACTTGAAAGGGAAAAAAATAATACAGTGTATTACATGTCAATCTCAGTTTCTTAAAAAGTGGCCAAAGCACAATAAAAATGCCTACATATAAACAACAATCACTCATATAGGATATAAGGTGCTTAAAATATTGCTTCCATATCCCCAAATAATTGTGTTTTAAACAAATAAATGCTTTTCATGCTTCCTACCTCTTTCTGCATAAGTAACATACTAGTTTAAGACAATTATTTAATGACATCTGGGCATACTTTTCAAAATGACTACATGACTGTCCTTCAACTGTAATGTCATCTGACACTTTCCACATGTATTGTGTTGTTTAAAATGTTGCACTGAATTTTGGGGATACAATTATAATTTCTCTTTATATAAACATCAACCAAAAGATGCTTGTAGAATTACAATGTTTAATATGGTAGCCACTGGCCAATTATAGCTATTGAGAACTTGAAAAGTGGATAATCCAAATTGAGATGTGCAGTAAATAAAAAAATATACACCAGATTTCAAAAGACTTAGTACAAAAAAGGAGAAGACATGTTTCAGTAGTTTTTTATTCTGATTACATATTGAAATGATAATATTCTGGATATGCTGGATTAAATTTTAAAAATACATTATAAAATTAATTTCATCCATTTATTTTTACTTTTATAATATGGTACTAAAATTTTTAAAATTACATTATGTGGTATGCACTACATTTCTTTTAGACAGGGCTGTTGTTAGAGCAGCTTGTATTCTAGGATATCTGAGTATTAAAAAAAATAAGACAACGATAATAAATGTTCAACAGAGTATAGCTCAGCAAAACTCTGAAAATAAATGAGGGTTAAAAATATTCAATCCTGCAAAGCAAGTATTTTTTGATATTTTGAAATTTAGTGAAAATGACCTTGTCAAGCTCAGATATTAAAAATCTACTGTAGTCTGAGATGCAGACTGGCTCCATCTGGTGGTGGCTTCTTTTTTTTTTTTTGGCTTAAATATGCATGCTCTTGTGCTGGCTGGGACTTCAGGATGCAAGTGATATCAGATAAAGTGAAGACCTTCTTCCTTGACAGCCACACTTATACCCTTGCAGTATGCACTCCTTCTCTATTATTCCTGCTCTTCTTCCCATATCTCTTTAGTCCCCAGAAAAACCTGTGCCAGATCTCCATTTGAGATATGGGATTGGCACAGAACAGGAACCAATTACTTTATATCTGGATTCCTGATTGCATCATTATGAGATTTTATTGTTTTTATACATATCCTAAGAGCCAGTGCTTCCCCATAAGGAAGACTGTTCCCACTGTATACACATGAAGATATAAATTAGTATTTTGATAAAAATAATTCTATAAATAAAGTTAGCTCATTTCTATATAAAACAGCTCACCTAACTAGGATTTTTCTATGTACACTGAATGACTAAGGAATTTTCAAAATGATGGTACTTTGTTAAAGTACAATGGAGGAGACACAACAGGGCTCTCTGTCTTGATTGTGAAAAGAATGATTCATACCTGAATATTTTGTACATTTAAAAAAAGAATCATAGTGGAGTTTTTGCTGAGATTTCAGACATCTCAAAACCTTACAACCTACAAAACTGTCCCAAACAATCTTCACACTAATCTATTCTCTCAGTAATAAAGTATATAACTTACAGGATGTCTAGGTCCACTACTTGGTGGTGCAATTCAAGAATGACAAATGCTCTACTGCTGAGCAGATAACCTTTCTACTTCTATGTTTTCTGAAAGGTAACTATAAATTGTGAATTTCCTACATTTTGCCTTACTCAAACAGGTAATTTACTGTGACAAAAAAAATCAGACAAATCCACTAAAGTCTTGTATTTCAAAGGAATTCCATAAAGAATGGAAAACAAGTGCTTCCTAAAATTTACAAAATCTGAATAACATTGCATTGACCCAGACATTGAGCAGATTTTAAAATACCTCATTCTGATAAGTCTCATCATAGTGGATTTTTTAACAAAATCTTGAATTCTTGTTTTCAAATTACTTTGAAGATATACTCAGAAGTACAATGCTGTTCAGTTTTAACAAAGTAATTAAGCTAGAACCAAACTCAAAAATTAAATTACCTCAAAGGGCCTCAGCTATGTGGAAATCAAATACTGAAATCAAATACAAACTGATGGTGCTTGTGTGTGCCTGTGTGTCAACAGGGTGAGAAGTAACAGAAGAATAGAAAACAAAAACCTCTTCCATGCCAAAATTGAAATATTACTCAATTGCACTCAATGTGAAATCATCACTACAAATGTGATATTGGAGATGGACAATAATAAAGAGAAGTTCTCCAGGCAGAAAAATTAAAAAGGGTACTTTCTGAATTTACATTTATATGTGCATTTCCTTTCTTAAAAAATTTACTGTTTTAAAATGGTACAGTTCAGTGGCATTAAGTACATTCACACTGTTGTGAAACCAAAATTACCAACTATATCCAGAATTTTCATCATCTCAAACTGAAGCTCTACACCTGTTAAATAACAGCTTCTCATTTATTCCTCCTCCAGCCACTAGCAACCACCATTCCATTTTCTGTCTGTATGAATTTCATTACTTTGGTACACCTCATTTAAGTGAAATCATAAAGCATTTGTCCTTTTGTGACTGTCTTATTTCACTTAGCATAGTGTCCTAAAGGTTCATCCACATTTCAGAATTTTCTTCCTTTTAAGGTAATATTCCATTGTGTATGTATTTATGTATATGTGTGTGTGTTCACCCATTTTGTTTAAGCATTCAACCATCAAGAAACTCTTAGGTTGCTTCCACACTTTGGCTACTGTGAATAATGTTGCTATGGACATGGGTGTAAAAATATCTTTAATCCTTGTTTTCAAATTGCTTTGGAGATATACTCAGAAGTACAATGCTGGAACATATGGTAATTCTTTAAATTTTTTGAGGAATTGCTTGCCACAGTGCCCATGCCATTTTACATTCTTTCAGACGGTACAGAGTTCCTTTACTCCACATGCTTGCCAACACTTATTTTCTATTGATCTGATAGTTGGCATCCTAATGGGTACAAGGTGGTAGGTATCTCACTGAGATTTTGAATTGTATTTCCTTAATGATCAGTGATGTTTGAACATCTTTTCATGTGCTTAAGGACCATCTATAAATCTTCTTTGGAGAATTATCTATTCAAGCCTTTTGTCCATTATTTAATCAGGGTTTTTGTTGTTGTTATATGTTTTTATTTGTTAATTTTTAAAGTGTCAACCTTTATAAATTATGGATGTTAATCCTTTATCAAATATGTGACTTGCAGGTATTTTGTCCCATTCCTCAGGTTACCTTTACACTCTGTTGATAATATCCATTGATACATAAAATTTAAAAATTTTGATGAAACCCCACTATCTAACATTTCTATTGTTGCCTGTATTTTAGGTGTTATATCCAAAAAATCACTGCCAAATCCAGTGTCATTAAGTTTTTCCCCTTATGTTTCTACTAAGAGTTTTCTATTTTAGCTATAACATTTAGAGCTTTTGAATCATTTTAAGATAATTGAATCATTAATCTTTGAGTCATTTTAAGATAATATCTGTGTATAGTATATATGGTGTATAAGGTTCAACTTAATTTTTTCCTCACGTGTAAGTCCAGTTTTCCAAATGCCAATTGTTGAAAAGAGTGTCCTTTCTTCACTGAATGGCTCTAGCAACTTCTTGAAAATCATGTGACTACATATGGGAGTATTTCTCTCTGGCTCTCTATTCTATTCCACTGGTCTATAAATCTGTCTTTATGTCACTGTTTTGATTACTTTATGCACTGTTTTGATTACCACGGCTTTGTAGTTAAGTTTTGAAATCAAGAAGTATAAGGGCTCCAACTTTATTTTTTTCAAGATTGTTTTGGCTATCTGGGGTTCCTTTAGATTCCTACGGATTTTAGAATTTTGCAAAAACAAAAAAAATGTCATTTAGAAATATGCTCGAACTGCATTGAATCTATAGGTTGCTATAGGCAGAACTGATGTCTTAACAATAGTTTAAGTCTTCTAACCCATGAACACAAGACGTTCTTCCATTTATTTGTGTTTTTGTTAATTTCAAGTCATTTTCAGTCCTGAAACATTTTCACTATTCAAGCTGCTTTACAAAACTACATAGCAGGTAATTCCTCAAAAATTAAATAGAATTTTTTGTGTGCTTCAGGCGTAGACGTGTTCATCGTATAAGTCTTTCATCTTCTTAGTTAAAATTCAATCCTGAGTATTTTATTTTTTTTGATGCTATTAAAAAGGAGATGTTTTCTCCTTTATATATTGTTTGTTGTTAGCATATACAAATCCAATTGGTATTTGTGTGTTAATTATGTGTTTTGAAGCGTTAGTGAATTTAGTAGTTCCAATAGTTTTTGTGTGTTTGTGTGTAATCTTCAGAAATTTTTACATACAAGATCATGTCATCAGTGAACAGAGATCATTTTACTTCTTCTTTTCTAGAGTGGATGCCTTTAATTTTTGTTGCCTAATTGCTTAGTGTATTAGTCAGCCATAGCTGTCATACCAAAATATCACAAACCAGGTGGCTTAATCAATAAAATTTATTTTCTCACAGTTCTGGAGGGTTAAAATCCAAGGTTGAAGTGCTGGCAGGCTCCTTCCCATGGTTTGCAGGTCACTTTATTAGTGTCCTCACGTGGCCTTTTCTGTGTGGCAACTCTGCTGTCTCATAATGATACCAGTCATATTGGATTAGGACCCACATTTATTACTTCATTTAGGCTGAGTAATCTCTTTAAAGGCCCTATTTCCAAATAAAGACACATTAAGGATTAGGGCTTCAATATATAAATATAAAGGAGACACAATTCAGTCATAACTCTTATTATGACTTTTAGTACTATGTTGAAAAGAAGTGGTGAAAGTATCTTTTTTTTCTTCCAATATTACATGAAAGTCTTTCACCACTGAGTATGATGTTAGCTCTAAGATTTTCATATATAAATGCTGAGGTAGTTTCCTTCTATTCCTGGTTCGTTGAGTGACTGTATCCTGAAACAGTTTGTTACTTTATCAAATGTTTTTTCTGCATCTATTGAAAATTTCATGTGGTTTACATTCTTCATTCTGTTAATATGGTATCACAAATTTGCTTTGCTAGCATTTCATGGAGGATTTTTGCAGGGATATTGTTCTGTAATTTTCTTGAGCATCTTTGTTTGGCTTTGGTACCAGTGTAATATTGGCCTCAGAATTAGCTTGGAAGTGTTTCCTCTACTTCAGTTCTCTGGAAGAGTCTTAGGATGATGGGTCTAATTTCTTCTGAAAGTTTTGACAGAATTCTTCAGTAAGGCTATATGGTCCTGGGCTTTTCTTTGTTGAGAGGTTTATTATTACCGATTCAATCTCCCATCAGTCTGTCAGACTTTGTATTTCTTTATGATTCAGTCTTGGTAGGTTGTAGGTTTCTAGAAATTGTTCATGTGTCATACAGGTTATTCAATTTGTTGGTGTGCAATTGTTGATAGTACTTTTTTTTTTTTAATATTTTATTTTTGAGAGAGAGATAGAGACAGCATGAGCAGGGGAGGATCAGAGAGAGAGGGAGGCACAGAATCTGAAACAGTCTCCAGGCTCTGAGCTAGCTGTCAGCACAGAGCCCGATGTGGGGCTCGAACCCATGAACCGTGAGATCATGACCTGAGCCGAAGTCGGACGCTCAACTGACTGAGCCACCCAGGTGCCTCGATAGTACTTTTTTTTAATAAACCATTTTATTTCAGTCAAATCAGTAGTTATATCCCCTCTTTCATTTCTGATTTTAATTATTTGAGTCTTCTTTTTCCTCAATCTAGCTAAAGATTTATCAATTTATTGAACTTTTTAATTATTTTTTAAATTTTGAGAGAGAGAGAGAGCATGAGATGGGAAGAGAGCAGAGAGAAGCGGGGACAGATGATCCAAAGCAGGCTCTGTGCTGACAGCAAGTGAGCCTGATGTGAGGCTCAAACTCATAAACCATGAGATCATGACCTGAGCCAAAGTCAGACGCTCAACCGACTGAGCCACCCAGGTGCCCCTAGTGAACTTTCCAAAGAACTCTTGGTTTCAATGATTTTCTCTATTATTTTGCCATTCTCTATTTTATATCTCTGTGGAAAAGAACATTAACTCTTTCTGCTAGGTGCCTTTTACTAGGTATTTAAGGTGTAAAATTAGGTTCTGAGTTGAGAATTTTTCTTCTTTTTTAATATCAGTGTTTATAGTAAGTATAAATTTCTTTTTCTGATCCACTCGGACAATTTGTCTTTTGTGTATTTAGGCCACTAATATTTAATGACATAGTAAGATTAATAGCTAACATACTTGTTACTGTTTTCTATTCATTGCCCTGTTATTCATTTCTATTTTTGTCTTCCCCCTCTTTTTCCTGCCTTTTGGTGGTTTTAACTGAGCAGCTTATATGATTCCAGTTTCTTAATATGTCTGCTATATTTTTAATGTTTTCTAGTAGTTGCCATAAAGTTTGCAATATACATACAACTAATCCAAATCCACATTCAAATAACACTTCACAAGTAGTACAAGTACTTTATAATAACAAAACCACCAAATTTCAGTCTCTTGTTCCTTGCATCATTATCATAAGACTTATCTATAAGCGTATGCATAAATGTATAAATATATATGCATGATACCTAATCAAATAATTGTTCCTATTATTTTGAACAAACTTATTAATTAGATAGATATGTTAATAAGAAAAATAAATGTTTTTATTTTATGTTCACATTTTCTTTCTATGATGCTCAAACTCATAAACCATGAGATCATGACCTGAACCAAAGTTGGACGCTCAACCTTTCTTTATGATCTGACATTCTGATCTATATCATTTTCCCTCTCTACTAAGAACTTCTTTCAACCATTCTTATAAAGCAGGTCTACTAGCAAAAGTGCTCAATACTTGTGTGAGGATGCATTTCTCCTTTACTGTTTTTCTCATGTTTTACTGCAATATAACTGACATACATCACTATATAAGTTTAAGAAATACTGCATAATGTCTTGATTTACATATATTCTGAGATGATTACCGTAACAAGTTTAGGTAGCATCCAACATTCTTCTTATGAGAACTCCCAGGATTTACGTTTTTAACAACTTTCATATATACCATACAGGAGTATTAACTACACTCATCATATAATACATTGCATCCCTCGTAATTACTTATAACTGGAAGTTTTTATCTTTGACCAAGAATCATTAATTCCCTATCTTCTTTGAAAAATGCCTATACCGGGGCGCCTGGGTGGGTCAGTCAGTTAAGCATCTGACTTTGGCTCAGGGCAAGATCTTATGGCTCATGGGTTTGAGCCCAGCATTGGGCTCTGTGCTAGCAGCTCAGAGCCTGAAGCCTGCTTTGGATTCTGTGTCTCCCTCTCTCTCTGCCCCTCCCCCTCTCATGCTCTGTCTGTGTCTCTCAAAAATATACATTAAAAAGAAATTTTGAAAAATGCCTATACAGGTCTTTTGCCCATTTTTAAATTAGGTTTTTTGTTTCTTTATTCTTTTGGCTACTGAGTTGTAGGAGTTCTTTATACATTTTGGCTATTAATCTCTAATCATAAAAATTGCTTGAAATATTTGCTGTTCTGTGGGTTATCTTTTCACTTTGTTGAATGTTTCTTTCGCTGTGCAGAAGCTTTCCACTTTAATGTAGTTCCAGTTGTTATCTTACTTTGTTGCTTATGCTTTAGGTGTCAAATAGAAAAATCACTGGCAAGACTCACGTCAAGGAGCTTTAGTCCTATGTTTCTTCTAGGAGTTTCATGGTTTCAGGTCTGACATTTAAGTTTTTAATCCATTACAACTTAGTTTTTGTGAATGGTATAAAATAGTGTAAAAATTCCTTCTTTTACCTGTGAATATCTAATTCTCCCAGCGCCATTTATTTAAGAAACTGTCTTTTCCACATTGAGCACTCTTGGCTCCCTTGTCTAATATTAGGTTGACTAATTCTGGGGTTTATTTCTTGCTTCTTAAAATAGATGTTGTTATGAATTCTCCTCCTAGAAATTCTTTTGCTGCATCCCCTATGTTTTGGTATCCTGTGTATTTCCATTTCTCTTATGATACTTTTTAAATTTCTCCTTTAATTTTTGATCTATTGGTTATTCAATAGATTGCTGTTTAATTTCCACATATTTGTGAATTTTCCTTATTATTGATTTCTAGTTTCATATCATTGTGTTCAGAGAAGATACTTGGTTTGATTTCAATCTTGACTTTGCTAAGGCTTGTTTTGTGACCTAATATATGATCTATCCTAGAAAATATACATGTGCACTTGAGAAGAATATATTTTGGTATTGTAGGATGCAATGTTCTGTATAAGCCTGTTTACTGTATATGCCCATTTAAGTCTATAGTGTTGTTTAAATCTACTGTTTCCTTATTGATTCTCTGAGTGATCTATCCATTGCTGCAAACAGGGTATTATAAAGTCCACTTTTATTGTATCAGTGTATATTTCTCCTTTTAACTCTGTTAATTTTTGCTTTATATATTTAGGTGATCCAAAGTTGGTTGCATAAATATTTATACGTTTTATCTTCTTGATGTATTGACCTCTTTATCATTACATAATGGTCTGGTCTCTTTTTACCATTTTTAAAGTCTATTTTGTCTGATAGATGTATGGCTATCTGTGCTGTTTTGTTTGTTTTGGTTACCATTACCTTAAAATATCTTTTCCCATCTTTTCCCATTCAGTCTGTGTATGCCTTAACAACTAAAGTGAGTCTCTTATGAGCAGCATGTGGTTGGATCTTGTTTTTCTTTCAATCCATTCAGCTATTCTCTGTCCTTTTATTGAGAAATTTAATCCATTTATTTTTAAGGCAGTTATTGATAAGAACTTACAATTAAAAGATTTAACAAAATGTCTTCTGATTGTTCTGCAGATCCACTGTTCCTTCTTATCCTGTGATCTTTTTTTGCATGTCTTGATGTCTTGTGGTATCAGCATGCTCTGACCTCTTTATATGTTCTTTTAAGTACTTACTAAGGGTATTTCCTTTGTGGTTACCATGAGGTATACATAAAATATCTTAAAATTATAACACCCTAATTTATTAAAAAAATTTTAAATGTTTTATTTATTTTTGAGAGAGGAGAGACAGCATGAGCAGGGGAGAGTCAGAAAGTGAGGGAGATACAGAATCCGAAGACAGGCTCCAGGCTCTGAGCTGATTGCTAGCATAGCGCCCGATGCGGGGCTTGAACCCAAGAACCGTGATTTCATGACCTGAGCCGAAGTCAGGTGCTTAACTGACTGAGCCACCCAGGTGCACCTATAATACCCTAATTTAAACTAATAACTTCAATAGAATTCCCAAGTTTTATAGTTTTATCCTCCCTCACATATTTTAAGTTACTGATGCTATAATTTGCATGTATCATACATTTTGTGACTAATGATAGATTCTTGCAGTCATGCTATTTTACTATATTTCTTTTTTTTAAGTTTAAAACTAGAGTTGTAAGTGAATTAATCATCACCATTACCCTATTACAAACTCAAATTCTGACTATAAATCTACTATTCCAGTGAGTTTTACATTGCTTTCTTCTATTTTTTTACGATGTTCATTATTATCATTTTATTTCCACTTAAATAAATCTCTTTAGCTTTTCTTTTAAGGAAGGTCTAGTGGTAATAAATTCCGTCAGCTTTTGTTGAAGTTGAAGGTCAGCTTCTTCAGATATAGTACTCTTGGTTGGCAGTTGGCAGTTTTTTCTTTCAATATTTCAAATGTGTCATACCATTCTCTTCTGGCCTGAAATTTTTCTGTTCAGAAAGCTGCCTATAGTCTTATAAAGGTTCCTTTTTATATGGTTTCTCAGTTTTCTCTTGTTGCTGTTAAAACTCCTGGTCTTTACTTTTGACAATTTCATAACAGTATGTCTCAGTGTAGCCCTATTTGAGTTCAACCTATTTGGGGTTCTTTGGGCCTCTTGGATGTTGTGTCTATTTCTATCTCCACCTTGGGATAGTTTTCAGCCATCATTACTTTAGATATAACTTCTGTCCTTCTTCTTTTCTCTTCTCCTTCTGGAATTCCCATAATAAAAATATTGTTTCTAGTCCTACAGGCTTTCTTTATTCATTTTTTTTTGTTGTTATTTGAATAGATAATTTTAACTGTCCTATCTTCCATGTCACTGGTTCTTTTTTAGCATGGTCAAGTCTGTTTTTGAAGCTCTTTATTGAGTTCTTCAATTCTGGTACATATTTCAGCTCTAGAATTTTTGGTTTTGGTTTCTATTTCTTTGTTGAACATGTTTTGCTCATTCACTGTTTTCCAAATTTCATTTCACCACTGTCTGTTTTTGTTCACTAAATTTCTTTAAGAGGGTAATTCTGAATTCTTTGTCTGATAAACCATAGATCTCTATTTCTTTAGTATCAGTGTTGGAGAATTATTTCCCTTGGTAGTGTCAGTTACTTGACTTTTCATGTTTCTTGATTCTTTTGTTGGTATCTACACATTTGAGCAAGTGGTCTCCTCTTCCAGACTTTGTCATTTTGCTTTGTTAGAGATAATTCACCATAGTCAGCTCAGTTTTGTCTTCTGGATGTCTTTGATGGTAATGTTTTGGGAAGGTAAGGTCTACAGTTAAGGACTGTTTTTTTTGTTAGTTTGTTTGTTTGTTTTGAGTAAGATAACTATTTGAGCTCTGAAGTCAGGGGTGGGGAGTGTGCCACAGGCTGAGGATAATTGAGTAGGACTGCTGTCTTGGTTCCCTGCCCCAATGAGGCTATTAAAATGGGCTTCACATTTGCATGGATTTTCTGGTTAGGCTCACTATACAGCCAGGACCTGATACTATATTCACTAATAAGTGGGGTTATAAATTATCTTTCTTACCCTGGGTGGGGGACAGAAGTATGGGACCTGTATAGTTCATTGTTTGGGGCCCTGAATCAGGCCAAGAGTGTGCACTGAATACCCTCATCAGGTGAGGCCACTGGTTTTGCTCTATAGACATGTAAAGCCAGGGGCTGCATTCTCTGTTCAATTGGTACTCTAAGCAGAGCTCTTAGATGGGGTGTTAAACTTGTGTTCCCTGTCACAAAGGCTGAAGAATGTATAAATTGGGCTATGAAATAATTTCTCTGCCTGGGCATAGCAGAAGAAATAGTTCCAAGGCCACTAATATTCTTTACTTGTGGTCCTGACTCAGGCCAACCTATGTTCCAAGTTCCCTATCTAACAGGATCTCTGGCTTTGCTCTACGGGTGATCAGTTTCAGAACTGCTGGGTTATGCAGCTTCCAGGTATTCTCACCCACCCTTACTGCTGATGGGGCTAGAGGCCATGATTCATAGCCTGTGCGGGCTATGACTGGCTCCTGCCTGGGCATGACTTGGAGGTCCCACTTCAGGCAACTACACCCAAATTATCTAAACAGGCTTTCTGGTTAGGAAAGTCCAACCAGAAAGCCACAATCTTCAATGGTGAGGCCATGAATTAGTTCTCCTGCCTGGTGTAGCAGGGAAACCCTTCACATACAGTACCGGCTTTGTTCTGAGGGCCATCAGCACTGTCTGGTTGCCTCATAGCTAAGGAGATGCTGGAGAACGCAGTTCCAGGTGTTCTTGCCAGCCTTTCCTATCAGATGGGACTGGGGTCCATGGTCTGCAGCAGGTGGGGCTGTGACTCAGTTCTTTTGCCTGGGTGTGGGGTAGAGCTCTTTGCTTGGGGGTCACAAATAAGGCTGACTTGAACCCTGCCAAATTCCCTAGTCGCACTGCACCCCCTTGGTTCTGTACCTGAGTAAAGCCAATGGTAGAGGCTAATACTTGGACTCTGCAGTTAGGAACTCAGTCTAAGTCCAAAGTGTGGCTTTTAGAAATCTGACTTCTTTTTCTGTCTCAATTAGATTCTCAGTAGTTAAGCCCTATAGATTCCCCTGTTTTTCCCATGGGGCAAAACCAGAGCAGGGGTTCCCACAAAGTGATCTACAATGCTGGGGGTTGCTAGATGTCACATCTGAGCTCTCTCTTCCCAATGCAGGGACTGTAGGCTAAGGAGAGACCTCTCAGTGAGGTGCTAAACCTGCCTGGGGGGAAAAGTAATGTGATTAGTGTATAGCTGTTCCTCTTACCCTTCTAATGCAGTCTGTCTTGGTCTCTGTGGTTAAGGGGTGGGGGGTGCTTCAGCCTCACTCTCAAGTTTAGAATTCTCTCAGAAATATCTTGTCCATGAAATGCTCGTAATTAATCTTCTTGTGACAGGGAATGGAAGTCAGGGATAACCTATGTCTCCACCTTGGTGATGTTTCTCCTTCGCTTCTGAAGGATAATTTTTAGGCTACAGAAATTTAGGTTGGTGAGTTTTTCCTCTCAAAACTTCTAAATATTTCACCACACACTTTGTTTCATTGTTTCTGAGAAGTCAGGTATAATTCTCATATTTGTTCCTCTATAGATAAGGTGTTTTCCCCCCATGTATTCTTTTAAGATTAAAAAATTTTTTTTAATGTTTATTTATTTTTGAGAGAGAGAGACAGAGCATGAGCAGGGGAGGGTCAGAGAGAGAGAGAGAAACATAGAATCTGAAGCAGGTTCCAGGCTCTGGGCAGTCAGCACAGAGACTGACGCA
Organism: Crocuta crocuta; assembly: GCF_008692635.1. Classification (NCBI taxonomy): domain Eukaryota; kingdom Metazoa; phylum Chordata; class Mammalia; order Carnivora; family Hyaenidae; genus Crocuta; species Crocuta crocuta. The sequence continues at coordinate 1,347,466 of NW_027531880.1, forward strand.
AGGCTTGAATTCAGGAACCATGAGATCATGACCTGAACTGAAGTCAAATGCTTAACTGACTGAGCCACCCAGATGTCCCTTAAGATTTTTTTCTTTACCTTTGATTTTCTGCAAATTGTATGTATGCTTTGGTGTAATTTTTTCCCCCCACACCTGTAGTTTTTATTCTGCTAGGTGTTCTCTGAGTGTCCTGGATCTATGGTGTCTGATATTAATTTGGGGGGATTTCTCAGTCATTGTTACTTCAAATATTTTTTTTCTTTCTTTTCCTTCCTTCCTTCCTCCCTCCCTCCCTCCATCCCTTCCTTCTCTTTCTGGTATTCTCATTACGTGTATGTTATACCTTTTGTAGTTGTCCTATAGTTATTGATATTCTGTTCCTTTCCTTGCCTCCCCCTGCAGTGTTTTCTCTCTTTCCTTTTCCATTTTTTAAGAATCTATTAACATACTTTTTTTTAAGGTTACTTATTTTGAGAGATAGAGAAGGAGTGCACAGGAGAGGAGCAGAGAGAAAGGAGAGAGAGAATCCCAAGCTGTTAGCACAGAGCCTGATGTGCGGCTCAACCTCACAAACTGTGAGATATTGACCTGAGATGACATCAAGTGTTAGATGCTTAACTGACTCAGCCACCTAGGTGTCCCTATTGACAAATTCTTAAGCTCAGAGATTCTTTTCTCTGATATATCCAGTCTACTATTGAGCCCACGAAAAGCATTCTTAATTTCTATTACAGTGTTTTTGATCTCTAGCATGCCTTTTGGAATCTTAGGACTTCCATTTGTCTCCTTACATTGTCCATCTGTTCTTGCATGCAGTCCTACATTCATTGGCAACTTTAATATATTTAGTCATAGTTTTTGTTTAGTCTCTGGTCTGATAATTCAAAATGTCTCCTATATCTGAGTCTGGTTCCAATGCTTCCTCTATCTCTCCAAATCATGCTCATTACTTTTTAGCATGCTCTGTAATTTTCTCTTGATAGTCAGAAACAAAGTACTGGGTAAAAAGAACTGCTATAAATAGGTCTTTGGTAATACAGTGGGAAAGTAGGGGGAAGGTAAGTGTTCTATAGTTTTACTATTTGATCTCGGTCTTTAGTGAGCCTTTTCCTTTGAACTGTGAACTTCATGTGACCTTTTCAGTCTCCTCTAGTATTAAGCAGATCATTTTCTCCCTTCTGCCTTACTGTGTGGCAAAGACAATGGGTCAGGCTTGCCTATGCTCCCTTAGTTCTGGTTTCTCAGTCCATATTAAAGTTAGGCGGCTGAGCTCAACAAGCTTGGCAGTCACTCAGATTCTAATCATTCTTCAATCTAACTTTCCGAGGGTGGTTGCACTTTAGGTTACAGAGTCGTTTCTTTACTTCATTGGACTACTATTCTGTGTCATGCTCCTTTAGCCAGAATATTAAAGATGAGAGTGGGTGTAAATCAGATACCAAACCACCTCTCACATCCAATCATTATTGCCATGAACATTAATTTCTTAACCTTAACACTACCCCTCACAGTCTGGAAACTGAGGTGATGTTATCATCTCAGTGAAAGACCAAGGTTCAAACAGATGAGCTTCACACGGTGGCAGGACCCAGGGTAAGTGGCTAAGTAACAGGCCTCTTCTGGGGACTCCTTAATTAAAAAAAAATTGGAAGTCAGTACTTAATCCACAAGGAGACATCCACAAGGATGCCTATGGAGCATGGTAGACAGCAAGAGGCCAAGTTCCTGCCTGCCTCCAAGTACCAGCTCAGTAATGGAGGAAGGAGCCTTCAGTTATCAGGCAGTGTGCCAGGCAATGGGGATATCAAAATGATTAAGAGCTTTTGGAGGACTCATAGTCCAGCAGGGAAAATAGATACATATAATAATGGGTAATATACTTTTTATAAATATTGTATTATAAAACTCAATAAACCTGTCATGAAACCTGTCATGAAATTTCTATGATACCACACTGTATTATGGTGTAAGGCAGGATGAATTTAAAATGAATTTGTCTTTGTCATTTACCAACAGTATAAAATTTTAAAAAGTGTGTAAATTAAAAAATTTAAAAATTTTGATGAAACTAGAAAATATATTTTATTTTACAAAAATATCTTATTCTGACAAGGGCATCTGAACTATAAAAAAGAGAAGACCTTTCTATTAAAAATGTCAAACTCCAGCTATATCTTTAGCAATAACACCAGTAAGATTGTTTGTTGCCAGATGCAAGGAAGATGCATGGCATCTTGGCAGCCAACTTGGCTTTCTGACTATATGTACAATGACTGTAGCATGCTTTTCAAATTAAGAAAAGCTTAACTATAAATGATTAAGATGTTTTTTAAAAAATTGTTAGGAGTATAGTGGGGTTAAATCAGATGTCTACCAAAAGATCAATTAAGAAATTTTTAATATGTAATATAAATAACTTCTTTTAGTATTACTAATCTAGCTAAATTTTCCTCACCCTTGATAATGTATGTATGTATGTATGTATATTGAAATGTACACATATAAAATGTTTATGAAATCTAGACAACTATTGTTGTCAAAACATTTAAGGCACTATATAGCCATTGCATGAATGTTTCATTTTGAAATTGAAATATTCATTTGAAATATTAATTGTACATCTTCCTCTTTTGTCATTAACAAAAATCAAAAGCTTAGCAATTAACATAGATGATACAGAATTCTAAATCATCAGCACATTATAAAAATAGTTTCCTGGGGTGCCTGGGTGGCTTAGTCGATTGAGTGTCCAGTTCTTGATTTCAGCTCAGGGTCATTTCAGCTCGATCCCAGGGTTGTGGGATCGAGCCCTGCATCAGGCTCCATGCTGGACATGGAGTCTACTTAAGATTCTCTCTCTCTCTCTCTCTCTCTCTCTCTCTCTCTCTCTCCCTCATCCTTGTGCCCCCTTCCCTGCTTGTACTCTTTCTCAAATTCAAAAAAATTAAAAAAAAAAAAAGGAAAACAATTTCCTTATCTCAGCTTCAGTAATTCTTTGCACTTCAGTGATTCTAAAATTGCTCTAAGACAAGGAGGATACAGAGATATAATCATAGTCCATCTGCTCAGCAACCTGTCTGCTTAGCATATTCTGAAGTTGAAGATAATGTAAAGCAAAGATAACAAATACTTACAAATTACATCACTTTTGTCAACATCTTTATGGGTATTAAAATTGTATGACATAAATCCTTAAATATTCTAAGTTTCTATCTCAATCTCAGCATTGAGAGATGTTGCTTACACAGAAACATTTTTTTTCTATGAAACATTTATTTCCTTTGACATTTCCTTTTTAACTTGCCCTTTAAAGCTAAGAATTGGATGGCAAATTCTTCCAGTTTCCTGTACATCTGAGTTCAGTGTACTTGAAATGGCTGAGAAAAATAGGTACTTATAGACTAAACATTAAGTGTGAGTTTTGTTTCAGATTTTTACTAAATTATACTTCACTGAACTATGTGAGAGAATCTTCCCTAATTTTGTATCTGGAAATCTTTCCTTCTCTAAACACCAAAATCTGGGAGATTAATCCACATTCAAGATCATTTGTAGTTAACAAATTTTATTAAGTTTATTTATTTATTTTGAGATCTCTCTCTCTCTCTCTGAGGAGGGAGAAAGAGGCAGAGAGAGAGAATCCCAGGCAGGCTCCATGCTGTCAGCAAGAGCCCAGTGGGGGCGCTCATTCCTACAAACTGTGAGATCATGACCAGAGCTGAAATCAAGAGCAGATGCTTACCAACTGAGCCACCCAGGCACCCCAACAAATTTTTAAGTGATATTAATTCTTTAGCTCAAAAATCTCCATTCAAATTAATGATCACTTTTTCAGAACTATTATTTCTGTTTCATCCTCTTTCATTATATAAAATATATGTGCACTGAATTTAAATTAAAATAATCAAATGAATAATATTCTTTATGCACCCATCTATATATATTGATTTACCCTTACTTAACATTCATATAGATTAACTTCTAAATTTGTCAATTCCATCTAATCTTAACATTAGAATTAATACTTTACTGAAAACATGATGCAGCATTCCCCATCTTAGGAATAGAAGGAAAGCAATCATTAACAGCAGTGACGGTAAGGATGTTAAATTTTATTCTATTCTAGGATTCCAGTGAGGTGCAATACATATCTAGAAAATGTTTAATAGTATAAACACCCAAAATAGAGAATTGAGTTTCAATCCTTCCTCATAGTCCAAGATCTCACACAAATAGTTTTATTAATTTTTTCATGGTTATTTCTTTCACTACTGATAACTCCTAATGCCAACCTCCCCAATTCTTTTTGGATACATTTTCTTAACATATTAAATTTATTTGTGATATCTACGAATACTGTCCAACTAACATCAACTTCTCTGCCTTAGTTTTCTCAATAGTAATTATTATAAACCTACAGGTGACTATTTGGAAGTTTAAAAAGAGAATTACTAGATGGAGGCTGGAAAGATGGCAGATTATAAGGACCCTAAGCTCACCTCACCCCATGGATACAACTAGATAACAGTCACATTCAGCATAAATAACAGAAAATGACCCAAAGACGGGCAGAACAAAATCCATAACTAAATGTACAGAACAGGCCACATCAAAGAAGGTAGGAGAAGCAGAGATGTGGTAGGGGGCTTAAACAGACTCCAGTCTCCAATGTGGGGAGAAAGTCATGGAACGGAGAATGGGGGAGAAACAGAGTATCACACCAGGGAGCTCGTACAGGGAAAACAAATCACCATAACATCTGGCTTTGAAAGGAGAGGGTTCAAATTTTGTGAGTTCTCACAACCAGCTGTACTTAAAACCTAGAATTTTAAAAATCAGTGAGTTTGGCTCTGGGAGTGCCCAGAGGGCAAAGGGAAGTTGAGCCCCCACAAAGAACATCACATGGAGATAGCATGTAAAACTACCACTTTGAAAAACATATACAGCATATGTGAGGAAAAGTTATTTACTAGTCTCAGAGCATGTCCAAGAGGGATAGAGATCTTGAAGAGACTACTCCAGAAACAAAGGAGTTGGCAGGTGCTATCTCCTTTCCCTGCCCCTTAGCAGAAACAGCCACCTGTGGGAATCAACACAATACCTGCATTCACTACTTAACTTGCTTACACCAAACACTGCTCCATACATTTCTGCAAATCTACCCCTTCTAGTCACATTTGCCTAAGTCTTAGAGCTGTGGGTCAACTTGCTCAAAAGACTGGCACTAAACTTGCCAATACAATGTCTCCCAACCCAGCCACTCTGTGGGGCCTTGGTGCTGGCAGTGGCAGAGGTGGCCCAATGGAAGACCAGTGTACACGTTGTTGAAACTGTGTGCCCACCCAAGGTGCTGCCAGGCTACCCAGTTCCCACAGCCTTGGTGACAGTTCTCATTTTTAAAGCAGACCAGTGCACACTATTTTAAAACTGCATGCCACCTATTGGCCACTCCCAGCATCAGCATGATGTCCTCTTCAATACACCCTCAGCTATAACCCATCCAAAGCCACTGGCAATATGCAGGCAGCTCCGACAGAGCTAAGAGCAGGAGATGTAACTGACTTTCCTAACACACAGAAACAAACACAGAGCTAGACAAAATGAGGAGACAGAGGCATATGTCTCAAATGAAAGGACAAAGCCACAGCAAGAGACCGAAGCAAAATGGATTTAAGTAATATGCTGAATTTAATGATCATATAAGAATTAATAATCATAAATTCATTGGGCTTGGAAAGAGTGGAATAGATCAGTGAGACAATAATAGAAAGTTATCATGCTGAACAAATGAGAGAAAAAAAACTATGCAAAAATGAGAAGCGATTTAGGGAACACAGTGACTTCATCAGGTGTACTAACATTCTCATTATATGGATCCCAGAAGAAGAAGAGATAGATAAGGGGGCAGAAAATTTATTTGATGGAATAATAGCTGAAAACTTACCTAATCTAGGGAATGAAACATATCAAGATCCAGGAGGAACAGAGATCCCTCAATAAAATCACTCCAAGACACATAATAAAAAAAGGGCAAAAAGTAGTGCTTAAAGAGAGAATTTCAAAAGCAACAAGATAAAAGAAAAATAAAAGAGAAACCCCATAAGGTATCAGCAAGTTTTTCAGCAGAAATTTGGCAGACCAGAAGGGAGTGGCATGATATATTCAAAGAGAAAATCTGTAGCTAGGAATACTCTTTCCAGACAGGCTGTCATTCAGAATAGAGAGAGAAACAAAAAGTTTTCCAGACAAACAAAAGGTAAAGGAGTTCATGACCACTAAACCAGTCCTACAGGAAATGTTAAAGACGATTCTGTGATTGGAAAGGAAAGATCATAAGTAAGAATAAGAAAAGTAGGGAGCACAAAAGCAATAAAAATGAGGATATCTGTAAGTCAGTCAATTAACTCAAAAGGGTGTAGAGTATGATACTATATATGTAAAAATTGTGGGGGGAGAGTAAAGAATGGATTCAAACTTAAGTGATCGTCAACTTAATATAGACTGCTATATGCAGATGTTATACACAAACATGTCACCCACAAATCAAAAACCATTAAGAGATATGCAAAAATAAAAAGAACGAAATCCAAGTATATCACATTAAAGTCAGAAAATCATAAGAGAGCCAGAGAAGAAAGGGTTAGAGAAGTAGAAAGCAACCATAAATCAAGTAACAAAATGGCAATAAATACATATCAAGAATTACTCTGAATGTAAATGGACTAACCACTCAATCAAAAGATAAAGGGTGATGGAATGGATAAAAATACTTGACCCTTTTATATGCTGCCTACAAGAGACTTATTTCAGACCTAAAGACACCTGCAGATTGAAAGCGAAGGGATGGAGAAAATTTACCCTGCAAATGGGTGTCAAAAGAAAGTTGGTGTAGCTATACTTATATAGGACAATACAGACTTTAAAACAAAGACTATAACAAGAGAAAAGGAAAGATACTACATAACTATAAGGGGAACAATCCAACAAGAAGATATAACAATTGTAAACATTTATGCACCCAACATGAAAGCACCCATAAGCATAAGATAGTTAAAAAAATCAATATTGATATAATATTAGGGAAGTTTAGCGCCCCACTTACATCAATGGGCAGATCACAGAAACAGAAAATCAACAAAGAAACAGTGGCTCTGAATGACACCCTGGATCAGATGGACTTAACAGATATATTCAAAACTTTCCATTACAGACGCATTCTTTTCAAGGGTTCATGGAACATTCTTGAGACAGACCACATATTAAGCCAGAAAACAACACAACACATCTTAAGAAATTAAAAAAGACTTAAGTTATACCATCCATTTTTTTATGATCACAATACTATGATACTAGTCATCAACCACAAGAAAAATCTGGGAAGCATAGATACATGGAGATTAAATAACATGCTACTAAACAATGAATGTGTCAACCAAGAAATCAAAGAAGAAATAAAAGATTATATGGAGAAAAATGAAAATACAAAACATAATGGTACAAAATCTTTGGGATGCAGCAAAAGCAGTTCTAAGAGGGAAGTTTATACTAATATAGTCCTATATCAAAAAGCAAGAAAAATCTCGAATAAGCAACTTAACCTTACACCTAAAGGGGCCAGAAAAAGAACAAACTAAACCCAAACTAAACCTAAAAAGTGGAGAAGGAAATAATAAATATTAGAGGAGAAATAAATGATACAGAAACTAAAAAAACAATAGAATAGATCAATGAAACTGGAACTGGTTCTTTGAAACATTTCCAAAAAATGTAAGAGGGAAGAAAACTTCCATATTCAATCTATGAGGGTAGCAGTGGTAACTAATATCAAATCCAGATAAAAACACAACAAAAAAGGGAACTACAGGCCATATCTCTGAAAAACATACATGAAAAAATCCTCAGCAATTACTGGCAAATGACATCCACCAACACATAAAAAATATATATATATCATTCACCATTTTCGAGTGGGATTTAATCTTGGTATGAAAGGTGGCTAAATATTGGCAAATCAATGTAACATATCACATCATAAGAAAAACAATAAGAACTTTTCAACATCTGCAGATAGAGCATTTGACAAAGTATATCAATTCATGATAAAACCCTAAACAAAGTAGGCTTAGAGGTCACATAACACATCATAAAGGCCTTATATGAAAAACCTACAGCTGATATCATCCTCAATGGAGAAAAACAAAGCATTTCTCCCAAGGTCAGGAAAAAGACAAGGATGTCCACTTGCTGTTTTTATTTAACATAGTACTGAAAAGTCCTACCCACAGCAATCAGGCAACAAAAAGAAACAAAAGGCATCAAAATTTATAAGAAAGAAGTCAAACTTTTGCTACCTAAAGATAACATCATACCCCAGATAGAAAACCCCAAAGACTACACCAAAAAATTTACAGAATTAATATTCTAATTCAGTAAATTTGCAGGATACACAAGGTATACAAACCTGTTGCATTTTTTGTGCACCAAAAATGAAGTAGCAGAAAGAGAAATCAATGAATCAATCCCATTTACAATTGAGTCAAATAATAAGATACCTAGGAATAAACCTAACCAAAGAGGAGAAAGACTTGTACTCTAAAAAGTATAAAACACTGATGAAAGAAATTGAAGGGGATACAAAGAAATGAAAAGACATTCCATGCTCATGGATGGAAAGAACAAATGTTAAAATATGTATTTTACCCAAAGCAATATACACATTTAATGCAACTCCTATCAAAATACCACCAGCATTTTTCACAGAACTAGAACATTTCCTAAAATTTGTATGGAACCACAAAAGACTCTGGAGAACCAAAGCAACCTTGAAAAACAAAAACAAAACTGGAGTCATCAAAATCCCCGACTTCACATTATATTACAAAGTTGTAGTAATCAAAATAGTATGGTACTGACACGAAAAATGAGACATAGATCAATATAACAGACTAAAAATCCAAGAAATAAACCCACAATTATATGATCAATTAATCTTCGACAAAACAGGAAAGAATGTGTGACGGGAAAAAGACAGGCTCTTCAACAAATGATGCTGGGAACACTGGACAGCAACATGTAAAAGAATCAAAGTGGACCACTTTCTTACACCATACACAAAAATAAACTCAAAATGATTAAGAACCTCAATATGAGACGTGACTCCATACAAATCCTAGAAGAGAGTACAGGCAGTAATTTCTCTGACATTGGCTATACTAACATCTGTCTAGATATGTCTCCTGAGGCAAGAGACACAAAAGCAAAAATAAACTTTGGGACTACATCAAAATAAAAATCTATGCATAGCAAAAGAAAAAACCAAGAAACTAAATGACAACCTACTAAATGGGCAAAATATTTGCAAATGACATTTCCAATAAAGGGTTAGAATCCAAAATATACAAAGAATTTATTACACTCAACACCCAAAAATCCAATAATCCAATTAAAAAATAAAATGCACAGAGAAGATGAATAGACATTTCTCCAAACAAGACATTCAGAGGGCCAACAGACACATGAAAAGATGTTCAATATCACTCATCATCAGGGAGATACAAATCAAAACCACAATGAGATACCACCTCACACCTGTCAGATGGCTAAAATAAACACAAGAAACAAGTGTTGATGAGGATGCAGAGAAAAGGAACCTTACACTGTTGGTGGGAATGCAAACTGATATAGCCACTGTGGAAGACAGTATTAAGGTTCCTCAAAAAATTAAAAATAGAAGTACCCTATAATCCAATAATTGCACTACTGGATATTTACCCCTAAAATACAAAAACATCAATTAAAAGGGATATGTATATCCCGTGCATCCCTATGTATATTGCAGCATTATTTACAAAAGCCAAATTACGAAAGCAGCCCAAGTATCCATTGAAAGATGAATGGATGAAGATGTGGCATATAGATATAATAGAATATTATTCAGCCATAGAAAAGAAAGAAATCTTGCCATTTGAACAACATGATGGATCTAGAGAGTATGTTAAGTGAAATAAGTCAGAAAAAGACAAATATCCTATGATTTCACTTATATGTGGAACGTAAGAAATGAAGCAAATGAACAAAGCGGGGAGGGAAGAAGACAAACCAAAATACAGACTCTTAACTATAGAAAACAAACAAACGTTTACCAGAGGGAATGTAGCTGAGGGGATAGGGATGAGCACTGAGTAAGATATGGAACTGCTAAATCACTATATTATATACCTGAAACTAATGTAACACTACATGTCAACTACACTGGAATTAAAATAAAAAATGATTTTTATATTCTCAAAAATAATTTTAAAAAATTAAAAGGGAATTACTTTCGAACTTCTTAGATCAAAGTATGATATAAATGTCTTAATCCAAAATAATTTAAGTATAGAAAGTTTTCCCTTGTCTACATTACTATTAGGGCACACCATCCTGATTAACATCTTCATTTATATAAAATCACTGGGGCTTCCAGATACAAAAGTTATTTAACAGAACTACTCATTATAAAACGAATTACTGTGATTTACTTTTTAATGGAAACAAAATAATTTTACCTCAAGATAAAAATATTTTAAAATAAGACAAAGAAGCACTCTTAAAAAGTAAATAATATAAGGAATTACAATTTTTCTTCCTGGAGGACTCTAATGATTACAAATAAAAAATCAGGGAGAATTATAACAAAAAAGAAATGATAAAGAGAACTTAAGTTCAGGGCAAAAAAATTACATTCATAAGCTAAAGGTGGCTCTGTTTCAATTAGTCTAAGTTAAAAGAAAAACACTTTGTAGTTGAAATAACACTCTGTAGTTGAAATACCCCTTTGAGATGGCCATTTCCTACACAGCAACACTGGAAACATTTTAACAAGCCCTGGCTTTGTCACTATAGTGTGTAACTTTGGATCTCTTAGTGAATGTTTCTTGACTTTATTTTCTTTATACACAAAATGAAAACTTTGGACTGGAGCGGTACTTAAAATTTTTTTAAGTACAGATACATCTAAATAGTATTAACTAGGATTTCAAATATATATTAATAAAAAATACAGGTGGGGCTGCTTTGGTCATTTAAAATAGGCATGATGCTTCTGGAAGCTAGAAGTGGGTTCCTGTTATCATTCCTCTTTCCCTTTACATCTCCTAGGGAAGCCCCTAACCTAGGGTTCCATGAAATCCAGTTAGAAAGCCAAAGGACTAAAAACTCTTAAGGTCTCTCCAGTTATAACACTCCATGATAGTATAATCTGATTTCTTCTAAACCTCTAAAATCAACATCAAGATGCCTCTCAGGTAAGTAAACATTGTCCTCAAATTTTGTGGTGGCATCATCTTTCTTATTAACTATTGTCTAAACTATACAATTGTAGGCTCATCTTTTAGGAGAAGCAGTTACTTGCACTGTTGTTATTGCTCTTTCTATAGCCTTGTATGTCAACTTCATTATCTATAAGCAGTATGTTCAACAAAGGAGGATATAAAGGGACAAATCCAGACATGTATCATTTCCTTAAAGAGGTTATATCTAATGGAACATTCCTACAAATAACTATAATGGGTAGTAGAAACAGATGATATCATCAGATAAAGTAAAATGGATATTTAAGGGCTGAGATTATTTCTGGTTATGAGCTGACCTATAAAGTATGTCAGGCTTTGTATATAAAAGATTGGTACAGATGTAGATTCTAAGCAGAGGTTACTTCATGAACAGCAGCAAAAAAGGCAGGAAGCCATGGGACAAGTACATGGATCTGTACATAGTGGTAACTTAGTTGAAATGTAGGCTGTATAAAGACAAATATTGGAGAGAAAATAGATTACTGGCAGAATGTGAAGAGGATAAATGAAGTTTTAGAGCAGAGTAGTGCTTCAGTAAAGTAAAAGCAGCAAAGAGAGGCTTGAGATGGATGTATATGTTAGGATGAAAAAGTATGAATGCCTGATTTGACTGCAGCAGCAGGAATGGAGAAGAAAGGTGCTGCATGGAACCATTTCTGCAGTAGTGAAAGGGGTAGCATGGGAAAAGTCAAAGATAATGTAGAGGACAAAACCTAGGTAAGTAGTGAAATACTGGTGTTGTTAACGGACATGGAGAATATATGACAAAGGTCAGAGACAGATGAAAAGGGCTAAGTAGAATGGAAATGCCCTGCAGGAACATGAAAATGTTGAACTGAAACTTGGGCAAGAGGTCAGTAAATACTTGGAAAACTTTTTACAGATATGGCAGGTGAAGTTTCAAAAATGAATTAAGATTGCTGAAAAAAGGACCTTCGTGAAAGAAGACAGAAAGGTACCAAGTTTAATAGATAACAGGAAGAAAATGAGTCAGAGGAATGGTGAGTAGAGGTACGAGAGGAACTGGATAAGCACAGTGTTCTACATAATGCACATACTTATTTATCAAGGAAAAACTTGAGTTCTTGATCTGAAGAATCACATAAATGGATATACAGCAGGGTTTTCTAAAGTGTGTTCTAAGGAACATTAATTTTAATAGCTGTTAAAAGGTACTTCATGATCAAAACAGGACTCAGTTATTCAGAAGGTGGGGATAAGATGGTTCTTTATCTCTTGTAAAATTCAAAGAGTACATTACACTGACCCATAAATCCTTTTTGTTTTTTTTTATCTCCTAGACACAGCAGTATTCTTTCCATAGGAAGTCACCCTGAGAAACAAGGATAAATAGTAAAATTTGAAAATTCACAGAATGTTAAAACTGGAAAGGAAAGCTCTGATCACGTCATCCAATCTTTTCATTTTACAGGTGAAGAAATTTAATTATATTATATACTACTGTAGGTGATAAAGAATACATGTGGATATGAAAGCATATGAATAAGAGAGAGACAAAAAGGTAAATGACAAATAAAATAGAAATTAGAGCTTTAAAAGATACAACACTAGTTGTTACCATTTGAGGGGTAACTTGCTTTATGTTCAGTGTTTTAGAACATTTCACAGTGTCATCCTGAGGGTTACAGGAAGTTCAGTACTTGCTCATCAGACAAAAGAAGAAACTGAGGCATAAGGTTAACATAATTCGTGACCCAGCTAGTACATGGAAGAGCTGGAATTCAAACCCAGATCTATCTAATTCTGGAATCTGGGCTCCAGAACACAATTCTCTTATGACAAGAGGGCCAAGAAGTATCCAGGTCTTAGGAAGATTTCCAAGCTTGCCCGTGGACAAGGCCTTAGATAAGATTCTTTCTTACCATCAGGGAAGTGCAAATCAAAACCACAATGAGGTATCACCTCACACCTGTCAGAATGCCTAAAATGAAAAACTCAAGTTTGATCAAAGAAATAAAAAACAAGTTTTGAGGAGGATGTGGAGAAAAAAGAACCCAAATGCACTGCTGGTAGGGATGTAAACTGGTGCAGCTACTGTGGAAAACAGTATGGAGGTTCCACTACTGGGTGTTTACCCAAAGAATACAAAAACACTAAATCAAAAAGGTATCTGCAGCTTTATATTTATTGCAGCATTATTTGCAATAGCTAAATTATGGAAGCAGCCAAGTGTCCATTGATAGATGAACAAAACAAGATGATATATATATGTTATTCAGCCATAAAAATGAATGAAGTCTTCCATTTGCAATGACATGAATGGATCTAGAGGGTATAATGCTGAGTGAAATAAGTTGGGACAAAGAAAGTCAAATACTATATGCTTTCACTCATATGTGGAATTTAAGAAATAAAACAATGGAACAAAGATAAAAAAAGACAGAAACTGAAAAACAGGCTCCAAAGCACAGAGAATTAACTGATGGCTACCAGAGAGGAGGTAGGTGGGGAGATGGGTGAAACAGGTGATGGGGATTAAGGAGTACACTTATCATGATGAACACTCAGTAATATACAGAATTGTTGAATCACTATATTGTACACCTGAAACTAACATAATACTACATGTTAACTGTAGTCTCTTCTAGATGCAACAGTATTCTTTCCACAGGAAGTCACCTTGAGAAATAAGGTTAACTACACTGGAATTAAAAAAAAAAAAAATTGCCACTATACATAAATATAAGTAGAAACATACTGTAATGACTTCACTATATAAAAAATTTATTTTTACAAAACAGATCCTCATGACTACATTTGTTTTTGTATAACTTATAAAGAATTTTCAAACTATCTCTCCCCTGTATGAAGATATTTGTATTTCATTTTTATTAATTTTCTCTAGAGGAGAATTCTACATAGGCCAGGATAGGCCTTCAATATTCAGCAAAATTCTAAGTATATAATTTATGAAAGTTTTCTAGGAAACCCACTTAAAATTTTTTTTTAACGTTTATTTTTGAGAGACAGAGCATGAACAGGGAAGGGGCAGAGAGACAGGGAGACACAGAATCAGAAGCAGGCTCCAGGCTCTGAGCTGTCAGCACAGAATCTGACGCGGGGCTCGAACTCACGGACCTGTGAGATCATGACCTGAGCCAAAGTCAGACACTTAACAGACTGAGCCACCCTAGCACCCCTAGGAAACCCACTTTCATTCATGAGAGATATGTTAAAAAATGATCACTTTGGAACATAGGCCATGAATTCTTCTTATCTTAATGAGTTTTCCTTGAAATGATACATTGTCTTTGAGTCTCATGACCTATATAAATACAGAGACATAAGCCATCACATATATTTGCAAATGTTAGTCTTAAATCAAACTTTGAATCCTTAATTTAAAATAGTGCCATATAACCTTGCAATTAGTGCAGTTTAAGTAGTATTTTTTTATTAATTGTAGCTTATTATATGTGAGACATGTACAGTCAATTGCTAAACTACTTTTTTCCAGTGTACAGATGAAAGAGTAAGATTTATCCCTCAAGTTATGATTCTATAAACCTAAGTTAATTGCAGATTGCTATGCTAGGCCACATGGTCTATACTTTTCTAAGTATTTATGGATACTTAATATTGGTGAAAATAAAAAATAAAATTCAAATATAGTTCTAATTAAAAAAACATATTTTGACCTAATTTCTGGACAATTAAAAATTTAGTAGAAAGTTTTTTTAAGTTAAATTCTTAGCTGCTGCATTGATGAGTGAAAATTCAGAAGAGTTATGGTATTATTGATTTACATAGGGTTAGGTGTAATTTATCTATAATTGTATTTCCCAAAGTACGTATCTTGAAACACTACATGATATTGTTAAAAAGATTCAGAACACATTGCACATGTGATTCCTCTCTTGGAGACTGGCATTGTATAAACTCCTGGAAATTCTACAGTTAAAAATATTATTGATTTATTTAACCCATCATTTCTTAAGTTTATCTATCAATATCTTGGTATTACTAGTGCAACTGGAAAACCTTGATCCTTGATGATAGGAAGGAGGGGATTAAAACAAGCAGACTGTACCAAAATCATTTGTATTGGATTCTGGAATATATGTGGTTTTATCAGATTTTCTTTTTTAGAGGATACATTAAGAAGATAGCTGTCTGTAGGCTTAGCAACTAGACTAAAAGCAAAATAGAAGCATGTTGGTCACCAAGAAAAAAACATGGGATACTCAGAGTTTACTTAGGTTTTACACAAAGTATGTTAGACATTGGTGTAACATGAGGACTGGCCATACATATTTAATCCTCTAGGATCACATCTAAAGTGTAAAACAGACAGTAAAAAGAACAAGCAGTTCATATATTAAAATGCTGACATCCAGCATACTTACACTGCCCATTCAAGCTTCTCATTCTTAATTGAGTTGTACAGAGCCTATAAAGAGAGAAAACAAGATGGAATTATTGTTTTCATTCTGTTCCATATTTTTAATACAGCAAATGACCAAAGCCAAAAGGCTTGACTAAGCAGCAAGCAACTCCCAAGCCCTTTGCTGGTCACCCTGTCGGTTCTGCAAAGATGAGGAATACCCAAGGTGAGGTAAATGAGCACAGGGTAAGCAGTTTTTGTGAAACAGACTTTTCACAAAGTAAAAAATGGCTTTTATAAATAAGACACACAACACTGTATTACATTTTAGTAAATATTAGGATATGATTAAAATTAGATCATGCACTCTATTCTTCTTATTCAAAATATGGTCTTGTAGTTTGGATACTGAAGTGAGCATACCTTTTTCATTGATATAATAAGTAGAACTATTTTCATAAAAATTTAATGAGCAAGATACATTTAAGAAGGACTGAAGCCAGATTATGGAAAACCATCTGAGAATAATTTCAGAGTTTTTATAACAAAGACTTAAGCAATTTTTAGCAGTCTAACTTCATAACTGTGCTTTACAGTTAGTAAGTGTTACACTGGTGTGAGGTGGTGGAGGGGAAAGATGGAAAACTTCTTTAGAGACTGGGTAACAATAATGACAAAGTAAGCCTGATCACCTCTGATTCTCCCAGCTCTGGCATTACATATAAAGTCCTTGTAATCAAGTTGCTCTACCATGACAACTACCCAAGAAAGTCCTACTCCACATCTCTACTTTCTTAACTTTGAGTAAGATGTTGTAAAGAAAACACAAATGTATCTCTAAGCCACCACAGCAAATTATACTGAAGAAAAGGATATGGGCATACCATTAGAATGATGTCAGAACATTTTTCTTCAAAGAAGGACTTGAACCTATTTGATTCAGCAAAGATTCAGTACAAATATATTTAGGTTACAAGATTTTATATTACTTAAGATTTAATAACACGTACCCTTAGCCAGTATTCACAGACTCTGTGGGAGTTCTGCAGAGTAGCTACAACAGTCAGTTTACTTAACTACTAGATAGTTATGAAGCTAATAAAAAATAGGAGACATTTCATCATTATCAGGATGTGGTAAAATGTATCCCCAAATACAAAAACTCACAGAACATCAAATTAAAATAAGGGGTAAACTGAGGTACAAAGACCATTCTATAAATTAGATATGCTTTTTGAAGAACTAAAATTTACTGAAGAACTACAACAATCTATTGTTTAGCTAAATGTCTCATGAGGTTGTACTTATTCAGAAATGCAGAGAATAGATGTCTAACTCAAGCCTCAGGAGACTTTAAATGGATTCCACTACTTGTATAAGCCATTTTGAACCCACAAGTAATAGCTGAGAAACCATAATTGAAAAGAGACAGATCATTAAAGGTTCTTTATATACTATCACACTCAATACTACCCAGAGTGATTTAACAATGTAGTAAAGATTTTAAAAAATCTATTCATAAAGGTAGATAGTTGAAAATGATATCCAAGCATCTAAAACTTTTCTAATACATTCAATTCTGTCCTAGAACAAGTTTTTTTTCAAATTTTTTGCCCATGAGAATATTTTGCTTAATGAGATACCAAGTTCCTAAATAGAAAATTCTTGTTCATCTGCATATCACACACACAAAAAATCTATCATAAAGTATCTTGAAAAATTCAACAAACTTATCATATTATATTCTCCCAGTGTGTATATTACAACATGACAAATCTAAAAGGTTGATACTATCCTTATCCTTTGCAATTGCAAAATTACAAAGAGATTTTCTTGAATCTTTCTGGTGCCTTATAATGGTACACTATTTTACCAGAAAAAGGAAAGTATGCTTGGCAACTGTATTAAACACTTCTATATTCTTGATCAGAACTTCCTATCCTTTTAATTACTTAGCTTAGTTAAGAACTGAATTCCCTTGGGGCACCTAGGTGGCTCAGTCAGTTGTGGTTCAACCCTTGATTTCGGTTCAGGTCATGATCTCAGGGTCCTGCAATAGAGCCCCCTGTCAGGCTCTGTGCTGACAGCATGGAGCTTGCTTGGTATTCTCTCTCTTTCTCTCTGCCCCTTCACTGCTTGCATTCTTACTCTCTCAAAATAAATAAATAAACATTTTAAAAATATATTAAATAAAACTTAAAAAATTAATTGAATTCTCTTGATTCCTCCTTATCTTTAGCTCCACAATCATCCCTTTATTCCTGTGTACCCTAGACCACATGCTCTAGCACATCAACCAGTCTTGGTTTTATTAATATTTTCAAGTTCTTTGTCCCACTGCCTCTCTGTGATACCTAAAAAGAAACACTGAAACTTTTTTTTTTTTTTAATTTTTGAATGTTGTTTTATTTATTTCTGAGTGAGAGACAGCATGAGCAAGGCAGGGTCAGAGAGAGAGGGAGACACAGAATCTGAAACAGGCTCGCTGTCAGCACAGAGCCTGATGCGGGCAAAAAAACCCCAAAACATGTCTACAACAAGCAACACCCTTTTGTACTTTTCATGTCTCTCAACAAGAGAAAACAGTTCTTTCTCCTAACTTCAGTCTGAAAAGATTATAATTGGTGTGGTTTAGATCACCTGTCCTCCCCATGGACTAATTCATGTGGCGAGATGAGGTATAATGATTGGGCCTATTCCTGGATAGGAATGTAGAATTGATGTAGCCACTGGTGTAATCCTCCTGAGCTTCAGAGCCTCCCCTGTTTGTATATAACTAATTCAGCACTAACAGAGAAAATTCAACAACATCCCAAACTAATGCCATTGAATATTCATCATCTCAAACTTTAGGAGAGACTTCATTCACTAGCCTCCTTTTAACTTTTTGCCATCTTCCCTAAAATGTATCTGCACTGGCATCTCTATCCTTTTTGCCTTTCTGATGGTAATTCAAGGGATATCCTGTCAAGACTAAGTAAGCTTCTATCACTGGTCCTGACAGTTCCCTTTCTGTGGTAACATCTTCTCCTTTATTAGCTCCTTTCTATCAGCTTTGAAACATGTGCAAGTCTCTCTAAATCCCACGTCTACAATTTAGTTACCACCCTTTGTTTCTCAACCCCTATTTAAGCCAAATTTCTGAGAGAAGTTTCCACAATTTGTATCTCCAACTCAGGCAATCTAGCTTTCATCCCTGTCCCTCCACTGAAAGTGAATCACAGTAAATGTACCAGCTTCCTTCACTCCAAATTCAAGGCCACTTTTTAGTACTCCTGCATCACTTTGCCTGTCAGCAGCACTGAATACTGTCAAATATTTTCTTCCTTATTTTGTGACACATTAGTCTCTTGAATTTTCTCCTAACTCTTTGGATAATCTCCATTACTCCTATCTTCCTCATCTTATTCCTTAAATGTGGGTGAGCCTAATGGTTTATCTGCAGCCCATGCAAACTCTTGTGAACATTAGGTCCATATGTCAGATGCACTTGGATGTAGTTCCAAAGCACTACAAACTCAGTAAAAATGAACGAGAGCATGAAGACCTAACAGTGAAAATGTACTCTCAATCTTAGTAAACTGTATTGGCAGAAAATATTTAATTTTTTGAGTGTGGAAACACTACACTATATATAGTCCAAGGAGAGGTATTTTACAGTAATATAAAATATATCCATGTCCAAACCAGAATTTTTCTATCAATTGCTTCATCTAAAAATACTATTATATTCCTATCATACAAGCAAGAAAGCTCCAGGTTAAAATCATATTTACTGCCAATCTTGTATCAGCCTGCTAATGGCATAGGAAAAAGCCTTTTAGTAATAATATTTTCAGGACTAATTGTTAAAACTCTAATTTCCACTCAAGAAAAAGAATGGAATTTCACAGCTGACAGTGATCATAGCTGTTTTTCACAAACTATGACTTAGAAATCACATTTCTCTTATCAGTTGACTATATTCAGCTAACTACAGTCTCTTATCAACTAACTAAAACTAACTACATTCTACCAAACTTTACAGCATTGTAAATGCCTGGCTTGTCAGGGCTCATGTGAAAAGGCAATATGACTTTGGCTCTCTTAGAATGCATTTAATAATGATGGTCACTGTAATATTCTATTCTTAAAGGATGAACTTTCAATAAAAGCCACTGTTGGTAGGACACATTCTTGAAATGCCTTTGTTGGTGAGGATGATGGGTTTTCCACACTCATTCTATAGTCTCAGTCCACTTATGACTAAAGGTATCTATCTGCCATATAAATGGCTGAAACTGGAGATATAGTCTACAGCTCAGGAAAATAATTTATCCCTAGCTGTGGGAAGGGTTATTTGACTTAGTTCCAAGACAGCAAAGCTTGTGGGCAAACACTGTCATGAAGGCTATTATATCCCTATGGACATGAATTGATAGTTAGAGATAAATCAACCTTAATGGGCTATAGCAGCCCATAAAAATTATATGCTTGAGGTGACAACCAGTTATGGTAGGCTAAGTATCAGACCCCCAAATTATGCTCAGGTGATAATCTCTGGAATCTGTAAACATTTCTGTATATAGCAAAAAGATTGGAAATGTGATTAAGTTTTTGATCTTGAGATGGGGAGGGTATCTGGGCTGGGTGGTGTCTAAAGAAGAAAATGGCAGAGGAAGATTTAAGAAATATAGAAGAAGAGAAGGCAATATGAAGATGGACACAGAAATTGCAAGTGATATAGACACAAGTGAAGGAATGCCAGCAACCATCATAAGCTGAAAGAGGCTGGAAGAGAGATTCCTACACTCTCCTGAAGGAGAGCAGCCATGTTGACACCTTGAGACTTCTGGGCTCCAAAATTATAAAAAGATAAATTTCTATTGTTTTAAGACAACAAAGTTTGTGGTAATTTGTTATGGGAGCCCTAGAAACTAATATACAAAGGCATACGTGATATCTGAGTAAAGAATGATTGTACACACAGATGGATTTTCAGAAACATTTTCAGGGTCAATCACTAGAAACATTCTTTTACCATAGTGGTCTTAACTGAAAGTGTAAGAGTACACTCCAGAATAAGTCTAGGAATTTTTTAAAAATATTGATTAATGTGCTCCATCCCAGACCTACTGAATCAGATTCCTAGTTGAGAAAATACATGAATATTTCCAAATGCTCTACTTGTGATTCTGATATGAACCTTTTGTTAAAAACCACTGCTTTGCAAGTACACCAATCTTTTCTCTAAGTGAAATTCCTGCACCTTAACGCAGGAGCTAGAAAACAATCAAATATCTCTACTGAGATTAAAAAGTACAGAATGATTCTTCAATTTGAAAGTTTATTAAATTTTAAGAATGAGAAAGCAAAAGTAAATTGCTTAAATTAAAGAGATCAAGGTATCTTGGCCTAAATTTACTTTTAAGTCTTTGTTCTTAACTTTTGATTATTTCTCATTGAGATATAAAATGCAATTTTCTTCAAGGCTTAGCACCATCACTGACAGCCCAGGCTTGGTTCTGTTTTCCCCATTACCATACATTGTGTAACACTGAGTTTCTTCCTTCTCTCTCCCTCCCTCTCCCTTTCTCACCCCCACCCTTCACCCCAGCCCCGGCACATTTTGCAATCTATGATATTCATGTATTTTAGTACAATCATCTCTAAACGCCAAAGATTTTTTTTCCCCTATGTGTTCTTTCAATTATTATGATAAGTACAAAGGATAAACTGGATAGCTTCCAATTTCCTTTAGTGAGACTGACAGTGACCACAGAAAAATTTGTACCCAAGATTGATGACACTATCAACACCATGACTATCTTTTCCAATATAACGCTGCTTCATGCAGATATTTGGGTCAAAATGCCTTTTAGGTATAAAATTAAATATGCACTGCTCTGGAAGTTATTATCAAAGAAAGACTGTTTGAAAAAGACATTATTTTAAAACCAATGATAAAACTAGTTACCAAATGAATTTCAAATTGTTTAAGAAAACTTAAAATATGTTAAAGCAATGCTGCTTTAATTTTTTCTTCTCTATGCCTTACAGTAGCATTGAAAAACTGCATTATCCACCTCATTAGAGGCTTCCCTAAAATTGGTACTTAGAATGGACTTTTTGTTTGACCCCTCTACTGTAATGCACCAAGTAAGATTATGGGTGAGAGCTATGCCCCCCTCTGCTTTTTTTAAGTGGCAGTAGGCAATTGTCAAGCAGAGATGAAAAAGTATAAACAGCCTGAAGCTTTGACCTATGACTACATTCATAGGTAGATCCATTTTAGGGTACAGTACTAAGGATGAGTTTCTTGAAACTGATTCCTTTTAAAATACTTATGTTCCTGTATTCACTAGCCAGTTTTCATGGCTAATTTTAAAGAGCACTACATTAAAGAACATATATTCACAAGCAATGTCATAAACATTTATTTCTTGTTCTCATTCAGGGTGACAGAAGTATGCTGAATATAAATAACATATTTTGAGTTTGTTTTTTTCCACATCTATAGTCAGAGCTATTATTTTGGGTCCAGTCATCATGTAAACAGAGTCATACTCTATGTCTTGGACAATTAACTTAGCCTTCTGTTGTGGTGCACTTATGAACCCAGCTAGCAATGGCAGAAATAAATATCTAACCATCAACTGTCTGACTCAATCGAGTAGACATGCCAGGGAAAACCTATAATAGACACTAGAAAGCTAATTTAAAAACACTTGTGTTATTGGAAGGGAATCTGAAGTAGAATTAATATGTACAATTCATCACATAATAAACAGTTTTGAACATTCCATAGGCTGGAGTGACATTATGCTAGATGCAGATAAATACCTTCTGCCTTCAGGGGCTTCTTATGTGAGGGGTGACAAAATGTGTTACTAAACCCAAATGAACTTTACCTAATGGAGAATTAGTCAGTTAACAGAGTCTACTGACTCTACTTCCTACTTACAATATGCAAGATGCTTTCACACACACAGTATCTAATATCTGACACTGTATGTATTTTCTTTAGAGAAAAATTTTATAGAGGCAAAACAGATCCAATCTCAGGTTCTAAGAATTTAAAGTGTGGGGGGTGATAATCTGTCTTTTTAACATAGATCATTTCATTTACTTGGTCTTCATTTTCTAAATCTGCAAATGAGAAGGCGGTACAAGGTTATCCTTTCTGGTCCCCTTCTAGATCTACCATTCTAGTTGAAAAATCTAAGAAATCACCTGGTCAGACTCTCAAACTAGTTATTTCCCTAGTTTCTGCTCCTTTTCCCTGTGTCCCCTATTTTTTTTCCCAAATGTCCAGTATTACTCCTATATATTAATGAATGAACATTCTTAAATTGCATATGATCAAGAATAAAAAAGGAGAGAGGGAGAAAAGGAGAGAAGGGGGAGAGGCAGAGGGAGAGAGGGAGAGGGAGAGAGGGAGAGAGAGAGAGAGAGAGAGAGAAAGAGATTTGATTCTCTAAGTGGGAGGAGGGGAACATGGGGCTTGTGTGATTGCCTTGGTCAAATGTATCTTTGTGAGCTAAAACAGAAGACACTATTCCTTCATTATACTGAAGGGAAAAAAATGCAGAGAGGACAATACTAAATAGGCACAAAAACAGACGTGGTGAGCAGCTCTGGAGGTACTACTAAACCAAACATGGAAGTAAATAAAACTGTAACTGCTAATTATCATTTGTAATAATGCAATACTCCAAATAAATACGTACACACACGCGCGCACGCACACACACACACGTATTTTCATTCATTCATTTTGAGGGAAAGGTTGGTCAGTAGAATGTCAAGAGAATTTATATAGAGCACATTTCTCCTAAAGTGCCTTTACTAAATCTTATAATTGCTTTCCATTTGACTGGCTGCTGTGTCTGTAGGAAAATTTGTTAAATACGCTAGTACAAATAATGTTATTGTAAATGAAAGCAAAATTTTAAATGCTAAGTAGCCACTAAGTTCCTTTTTTTAAATTGACGTATAACTGACATATAACATTATATTAGTTTTAGGCGTACAATATAATGATTCAATATCTGTACTAAGTTCCTTATGGAGCAAAAATTTTAAATAGAATTATTTTCTACTTGCTAAAACTGTAACTATATCCCTTAACATAATGAAGGCTATAAATGATAAGAGCACAGCTAACATAAAGCTCAAAAATTTTCCTCTAAAATAAAAAACAAGGATGTCTACACTTGCCATTTTTATTGACCATAGTATTGGAAGACCCATCCACATCAATTAGTTAAGAAAAAGAAATAAAAGGCATTTAAATTGGGACAATAAAAAAAGTGAAACTATCATTATTTGCAGATGAAAGGGTATGATATCTAAAAAATCCTAAAGACTCCAGCAAAGAAATTATTTGAACTAATAAAAGAATTCAGTATAGCTACAGGATACAAAGTCAATATATGAAAATCTGTTGTGTTTTTATACACTAATAACAAAGTATCAGAAGGATAAATTAAGAAGATAATTCCATTTGTAATTGCACTAAAAAAGAATATAATACCTAGGAATAAACTTCACCAAGAAGGTAAAAGGCCTGTATACTTAAGGTATACCAATGAAAGAAACTGAAGAAGACATAAATAAATGGAAAGATAGTATGTGCTCAGGGATTGGAAGAAAACTGTTAAAATGTTCATTGTCTCAAAGCAAGTACAAATTCAGTGCAATCCAAATAAAAGTTCCAATGGCATCTTTGACAGAAGTAGAACAAACAATCCTAAAAGAGGTATAGACCCACAAAATACCTCAAAGAGCCAAAACAATCTTAAGAAGACCAAAGCTCAAGGCATCACACTCCCTGATTTCAAACTATGTTACAAAGCTATAGTAATTAAAAGAGTTATGACACAGGCATAAAAACAGATCCACAGATGAATGGAATAGAAAGCCCAGAAATAAACCCACACATATATGTTCAATTAATTTATGACAGATGAGCCAATAATATGCAGTGGAGAAAGTACAGTCTCTTCAATAGTGTTTGGAAAACTGAACAGTTACATGCAAAGAATGAAACTGGACCACTATCTTATATCATACATAAATTTAACAAATTGTTTTTAAGTTTATTTTGAGAGACAGAGACACCATGAGTAGGAGAGGGGCCAAGAGAGAGGGAAAGACACAGAGAGAGAGAGAATTCCAAGCAGGCTCTGTAGTGTCAGCGCAGTGCCTGATGTGGGGCTCAAACTCACCAAACTGGGAGATTAAGACCTGAGCCAAAATAAAGAGTTGGACACTTAACCAATGGTGCCACCCAGGTGTTCCTGCACCATACATAAATTTTAACTCAAAATGGGTTACAGTCTTGAAAATAAGGCCTGAAATGATAAAACTTCTGGAAGAAAACATAGAAGATAAGCTCCTTAATGTCAGTATTTTAATGAGGTTTTTGGATTTGGCATCAAAAGCAAAGAAGCAAAAGCAAAAATAAGCGAGACTGCATCAAACTAAAAGGCTTCTGCACAGCAAAAGAACCATCAACAAAATGAAAAGGCAACCTATAAATCAGAAAAAAACATTTGTGGATTGGAGGTTAATATCCAAAATACAACACACACAACTCAACAGCAAAACAACAAAACAAAAAACAATCCAACTAAAAAACTAGTAGAAGATCTAAATAGCCATTTTTCCAAAGAGGATCTGGATAGACCTTTTTTTTTTTCAAGTAAGATATAAAGATAGTCAACAGATACATGAAAAGATGTTCAACACTGTCAATCATCAGGGAAATATAAATCAAAACCACAATGAGATATCATCTTGCACTTGTTAGAATGGCTAGTATCATACCGACAAGAGACAACAAATGCTGGCAAAGATGTGGAGAAAAGGGAACCCTTGCACACTGTTAGTGGGAATATAAATTGGTGCAGCCAGTATGTAGGTTCCTCCAAAAATTAAAACTAGAACTATCCTATGCTTCAGTAATTCCACTTTTGGGTATTGATCCAAAGAAAATTAAAGTACTAACTAGAAATGATATATTCAGCCCCATGCTCACTGTAGCATTATTTACAATCACCAGGATATGGAAACAACTTACGTGTCCACTGACAAATGAATGAAGTGTGGTGTTATCTACACAATGGAATATTATTCAGCCATAAAAGAGCACAAATTTGCCATCTGCTACCACATAGGTGGGATTGAGGAGCATTTATGCTAGGTGAAACAAGTCAGAGAAGCGCAAATGCTGTATAATGTCACTTATACGTGGAATCTAAAACAAAAACAAGAAAAACCACAAACAAAAAACATGTCCACAGATTCAGAGAACAGACTGGTGGCTGCCAGAGGGGCAAGGACTTGGGGTGAGTCAAAATGATTGAAGGACGTCAAAAGGTACTACCTCTAGTTTCAAATTAAGTTACGGGGATACAATGGTGAATATAATAAATAATATTGCATTGCATAATATGAAAGTTACTATGAGAGCAGATCTTAAAATTCATCACAAGAAAAAAAATTTTTTTGTAAGTATGTAAGGTGACAGGTGTTAACTAATGATGGAAATCATTTCACAATATATACAAATATCAAATCATTATGTTGTAAACCTGAAACTTATCATAGAGTACACGAATTAGTGGTCAGTAGTTCAAATTAGCCTTTAAGATATCATGGAATTTTTAGAATATGTTTTGACTGCCTAGATGGCATACCTTATGTAATTCATATTGGCTGTATTACTCTACGATACAATAACTACAACAAATATTTTATCATATGCTGATGTCAGGGGAAATTTTTAAATAACTTAAAAAAATTTTTTTTTAATATTTCTGAGAGAGAGATAGAGTGCAAGTAGGGGAAGAGCAGAGAGAGAGGGAGACACAAAATCCGAGTCAGGCTCCAGGCTCTAAGCTGTCAGCACAGAGCCTGATGTGGGGCTTGAACTCACAAACTGTGAGGTCATGACCCGGGCTGAAGTTGGGACACTTAACCAACCAACTGAGTCACCCAGGCACCCCTAAATAACTTTTTAAAACTATGAGACAATGACATTTTTCTATATCATTGTATAATATATAATACTCTGTAAGTATTTGTACAAAATAGTACAGTTTTATAACTACTTGACTATAATTCCTATTTGTAACATCAGTAGTATAACAGATGTAACACTTGTAACAATATAGTATAAATAAATCTCTGAAAACTATTCACCTCATTCATTCATATATTCAGTTGATAAACATTTATTGAGTCTCTATTACCTAACAAATTGTCAAGTATTAATATAGGCACTGAAAGTCCAGTGGTGAACAACACAGACATAGAACTTAGATTTGATGGAGTGGAAACAGACAATAAAGGAATAAGAAAACTGACAAACATATCAAGATGATTCTGTGATTTTATGGTAGACTACCAAATAATTATTTTAAGGTATTTAATATAAGGTAACTTAAAAAAAAAAGCTTTCAACTGATGGCTAAAAAAATCTGTAGGCAAGGAAATTTAATATAGGAATGAAAGAAGCAGCCACACAAAGATTAAGGTTAAGGGAAGATCAGTGAGTAGCTCCTTGGCAAAACTGAACAGGGTGGGTCTGAAAGCCTGTGGTAAGGGCAAATAGGTAGGTCACAAGGGTCTTTTTGGGCAGAAAACAAAGAACTTCTGTGTGTTTTGGGCAACCACTGGAAGAGAGACCTGCTCTTATTCATGTTCTTAGAGGCTTCTCTGGTTTCTGTGTTGAGAAAGAACTAGAAGAGAGCAAGCGAAGTGGCAGCTCTTGCGGGTGGTGTCTGGTAAGAGATGATGTGACCTGGACTGAGGTGACGGCAGTGGCAGATTTGGGATGTATCAGGCTGTGGCTCATTACTGCATGCTTCAAGCACAAATAAAAAATTGGATAAGACAGTTTTAACAATAGCACCAGAGATATATTGCTACTCATTGGTATTTAAAGTCATTTAAACTAAAAATGAAGTAGATATAGTAGAATATATTGTTAAAGAAAAGGTACAACATAGGGGCGCCTGGGTGGCTCAGTCGGTTGGGCATCTGACTTCAGCTCGGGTCATCATCTCACAGTTCGTGGGTTCGAGCCCCACATTGGGCTCTGTGCTGACAGCTAGTTCAGAGCCTGGAGCCTGCTTCAGATTCTGTGTCTCCCTCTTCTTCTGACCCTCCCCTGCTCGCACTGCCTCTCTCTCTCTCTCTCTCAGAAATAAATAAAAAGAAAAGAAAAGGTACAACATAGTGCATATGTGTGTGTGTATATATATATAAGTATATGTACATACTTACATATATGTACATATATAAGTATATATAAGTATATATATGTACATATATAAGTATATATATGTGTGTGTGTGTATATAAGTACACACACACACACACACACACACACACACACATATATAAAAGCTCACACAGAACATTTCTGGAATACAAAAGAAATCATTGACAGTGACTGACTTTGGAGAGGGAAATTGGGGAAATAGGAGAGAGAATTTTCAATGTATAAATCTGTTCTGAGTGTTTGCCACACCACATACATATTGCTTCTTCAACTAAAATTCTAGATGACACTAAATTTTAAATTCCTTGCACTGTAATCAAGCCTTCTGTCTCTCTAGTCACAATTCCATTTTCTTGACCATAGTACATGTTTAAAAAAACCTGTTGAGGAGTGCTGGGTGGCTCAGTCGGCTGAGCATCTGATTCTTGATTTCAGCTTAGCTCATGATCCCAGGGTTGTTGGATGGAGCCCCAAGTTGGGCTCTGTGCTGAGTGTGGAGTCTGCTTAAGATTCTCTCTCTCTCTCTCTCTCTGTCCCTCTCTCTGCATTGTGCTCTCTCTCTAAAATTAAAAAAAAAAAAAAACTGTTGAGAAGACAAAGACCTCAGTGATGATAATCCTACTACCACAATTATGATTGCAGGCAGCAAACACAGGAAAAAGGAACAATGGACTGGAAGTCAGTAGACCTGTATCAAACTTGCTATATGACTTCAATCAGCTATATGACTTTAGGCCATGAACACTAACCTCTACTTTCTTCATCTGTAAAGACAGTATAACAGCACCTACTTCACAGAATTGTGCATTTGAGGGCACCTGGGTGGCTTAGTTGGTTAAGCATCCGACTTCATGATCTTACGGTTTGTGGGTTCGAGCCCCACGTCGGGCTCTGTGCTGACTGCCAGCTCAGAGCCTGGAGCCTGTTTCAAATTCTGTATCTTCCTCTCTTTCTCTGGCCCTCCCCTGCTCACACAGTCTCTCTCTCTCTCTCTCTCTCAGAAATAAATAAAACATTAAAAAAAAAAAGAGTTGTGAATATGATACATAACCATCAAATAGGAGACCATGAATAGGAAACCATTTGTACTCTGATAAAGTTATATATATACAAATGGGTATATATATATATGTGTGTGTGTGTGTATATTTACATACATATATAAACATATAAAAGTACTATTTTTGTTACATGCAGTCTATTCCTGTCCTCCTCAGATTTTACAGAACAGTTAAACTTAAATATCCAGAATCTATCCATTCCATGTTCCTTAACCAATCAACACCCCAAGGCAAACATACGCTGGGCATGGGGAGAATCACTTATTTTGAATCAGATTTGCAGTTTGGCATCATGGATAAAGTATGCTAACAACTAACATATACCGAATAGTTAACAAGTGACAAGACCTGTTCCTAGGCTTGTACCTGTCTCACATCATTTACTCTTTATACTACCGCCCATGGGTATTATTCCTATTTTACAGAAAAGGAAAATAGAATACACAGAGAGGAGTTAAGTAAAGCGTTAAGTGGCAGGTTTCAAAATGGAATCATAGGCAGTTTTGACTCCAAAGCCTTTTAAATTTTTATCTTGACCTTTTTTATCCCTGTTAAAAATATAGGCTTTTACTTCCTATGTTCACCTCTGGGTACACTAACTAGCCTGGGCTGTATAATTCCCCAATCCCAAAATTTGAAGGAAAAGAGCACACAGTCCCTGACCACTCAGACTAGCATACTATTCACTTAAGGATCTTAGAATTTGGCACAGAACTCCAAACTGGATGTCTAACAACATTTCAAGATGCCAAGCTAGATGTCTGACAACTGAAAGAACACTCTCCATATAGTTGTCATTTATTGTGATATAGCTATCATACTATGTGCTGGGCTCTGAACTGAGGTCTTATGTACATTATTTAACTCTCTACAAATATAATTTACTCCTTTTGACTTATCTCAAGGCAGATTGTTACTTGCTGCAGATTGTAGGTTGTTAGTTCAAATGTAGGATTCCCAATAAATTGTGAAGTTCAGATAAACAATGAATGACTTTTTTAGCATAAGTATATTCCCAAATTTTGTATGAGACATATTTATACTAAATATAATTTATCTGAAATTCAAATTTAACGGAATTTTCTGTATTTTCATTTGCTAAATATGGCAACCTTACCCCAGTGACAGAGTAATTACTAAGCGGCAAAACTGGAACTCAAATGTTAAGACTAATTTGACTTCAGAGTCCATGTTTTTATTTACTACTTTACACTTTCTTTGTCCTTCCCCAAACCAACTTGCCATGATTGTGTCAAAAAGCTCCTGAGACAGGATATGTATCCCAGGTAGAAGAGATATTCTCACTCAAGTATAGATGGAAAGACTGCTACATATATTTAAAAGGAATCTCCATTTTCAAACAAATGTGGGCATTAAAAACTAGTATCTAAAAACATGTAGATGTGATTTAATGTGGCAATCCTTAGAGCCAGAGAGCTTGGGAAAATGTAATGTAACTATGCTCTTAGTGAATCACCAGCTTCTTTAGCACATGTTCTGTTCTTCATCAAACGTAACTATTTTCTGACCTGTATAAATGCCATGATTTTCAAATTCACTGCACTTACAATTATCTCCTGACTTTAGTTTTTAATTCTTATACCCTAATCCTCTGGCACTATAATTTATCAAAATCTTGTTTGGATTTGGATAGCTAAGCCACGCTTTTGAAAAATATACCAATAACCAGTATTTTCAAAGGAGATTTTGAATTCTACTTGCCGTAATCAGTTGTTAGACCTTCCTATTGGTAAACCTTACTTGTTAAGAACTTCCAGGCATGTACCATAATAAAGATGCTTCATAATTTTAGAACATAAGAAAAACATAAATTCTAAGTGTCTTTTTAAATTTAATATTTATTTATATTTGAGAGAGAGAGAGAGCGCAACAAGGGGAGGGGCAGAGAGAGGGAGACAGAATCTGAAGCAGGCTCCAAGCTCTGAGCTGTCACTACAGAGGCTCATGCGGGGCTTGAACTCAGGAGCTGTGAGATCATGACCTGAGCCAAAGTTGGATGCTTAACCTTCTGAGCCACCCAGGTTCCCCTTTAAGTGTCTTTATAAATTACATGCAGTATTGTTTATTTTTATTTTTTAATTAATTTATTTTCGGGGGGGGAAAGAATGAGTGGGAGAAGGTCAGAGAGAGAGAGGGAGAGAGAGAACCCCAAGCAGGCTCAGCACTGTCAGCACAGAGTCCGACACAAAGCTCAAACCCATGAACTGTGAGATCATGACCTGAGCCAAAGTCAAGAATCAGACACTTAAACTACTTAGCCACCCAGGCACTCCAGGATTGCTTAAATACCTAAGAAAAATGATCAGCTGCTTAATGATTATGAACATGATAGTAAAGTTAATGTACACAGTTAAAAAACTGTTTAGTGGGTAACATGTAGAGTTCTTTTAACAAATAGCCTGTAAAATATGATCCTTGGAGGACTTTGACATTTAGAGAGAACACCAGGCATGGCATTTGTTCTCTGTCATTTCTATGGATTAGACAAAGCATGGAAAGACAAATAAAATGGAACTAGATTTTATCCAAAACAATCAATTCAACCAAATTAAATGATCTAATCTAGTGACTATGAGGGTTTTGGGTTTCATAAACAGGAAATTTTTCTAAAGAGGCTTTGGAATTACCAAGTTTTAAATTTTGTCAAGTGAGGGAATAAATTTTTAAAAACAAACCAAACCATGACTGTCCACTACTGTCATCATTCCATAAAAATAGGTATCAAGGACAATCTCAAATAAAGGAATGTTTCCCAGGGGAGGACTGGTCTTTCACTATCATTTTCACTACAGATGGAAAATTTTGACAGCAACCAGAAGCAGACACAATCTAGTCCCATAACTGCTAAAATATAGTGGCTTGGAAAAGATGTAATTTTAAAAAAGTAATCTCTGTTTTTTGGTATTTGCTAAACAACAAGTTAATTAATATACATAAACCTTTTTCTTTTTTGAATTTTTTATGCTTTCCTACATCTTTTCAAATATTAACTTTTAATTTTAATTCCAGTTAGTTAACATACATAATTCCAGTTATTGTTCCATTAGTTTCATGTGCATAACATCATTTTCAACAATCCATACATCACCCAGTGCTGATCACAAGTGCACTCCTTAATCCCCATCACCTATTTAACCCATCCCCCCCACCCTCTCCCCTCTGGTAATCATCAGTTTGTTTTCTATAATTAAGAATCTGTTTCTTAATTTCTCTCTCTCGTTTTCTTTCCCTCTGCATGTTTGTTTCTTAAATTTCACATATAAGTGAAATCATATGGTATTTCTTTCTCTGACAGACTTACTTCGCTTAGCATTATACTCTCTAGCTCCATCCATGTTGTTGCAAATGACAAGATTTCATTCTTTTTGGGGTGGAAAATATTCCATCATATATATGATAGATATATACCATAGCTGTTTTAGCCATTCATCAATCGATGGACAGTTGGGTTGCTTCTGAATCTTCCAATATTGTAAATAACGCTGCTATAAAGATAGGGATACATATATCCCTTTTGAATTAAGTGTTTTTGTATTCTTTGGGTAAATACCTAGTAGTGAGATTGCTGGATTAAAGGGTAGATCTATTTTTAACTTTCTGAGAAACCTCCATACTGTTTTCCACAGTGGCTGCACCAGTTTGAAATCCAACCAACACTGCACAAGTATTCTTTTTTTCCACATTCTCACCAACACTTGGTTTTTGTGTTGTTGATTTTAGCCATTTTGACAGGTGTGAGGTAATAGCTCATTGTAGTTTTGACTTGCATTTACCTGATGATGAGTGATGTTGAACATCTTACCATGTGTCTGTTGGCTCTCTGGATTTACTTTTGAGAAATGCCTGTTCATGTCGTCTGCCCATTTTTAAATGGATTATTTGTTTCTTGGGTGTTGAGTTGTGTAAGTTCTTTACATTTTGGATGCTAATCCTTTATCAGGTATGTCATTTGCAAATATCTTCTCCCATTCCACAGGTTGCTTTTCTGTTTTATTGACTATTTCCTCCACTGCTCAGAAGCTATTTATTTTGATGTAGTTCCAATACTTTATTTTTGCTTTTGTTTCCCTTGCCTCAGGAGACATATCTAAAAAAGATGTTACTACAACTAATGTCATAGTGCTTACAGCCTATGTTCTCTCCTAGGACTTTTATGGTTTCAGGTCACACATTTAGGTCAATCCATTTTTAATTTATTTGGTATATGGTATAATAAACTTGTCCATTTTCTCACTTCTGCATGTAGCTGTCTAGTTTTCCCAACACTGTTTGTTGAAGAGGCTGTCTTTTTTCCATTGGATATTCTTTCTTCTCTGTCAAATATTAATTGATCCTATTGTTGTGGGTGTATTTCTGAATTGCCTATTCTGTTCCATTTATCCATATATTGATTTTGGTGTCAGTACCATACTATATTGATTATTATAGCTTTGTAATAGAACTTTAAGTCCAGAATTGGGATGCCATCAGCTTTGCTTTTCAAGACTGCTTTGGCTATTTTGAGGTCCTTGGTGGTTCCACATAAATTTTAGAACTGCTTGCTCTAGTTCTGTGAAAAATGCTTTTGGTATTTTCATAGAGATTGTGTTAATCTGTAGCTTACTTTAGATAGTGTAGATATTTTAACAAGATTGTTCTTCCAATACATGGTTCTCCATTTCTTCACACCACCTTGAATTTCTTTCATCAATGTTTTATAGTTTTCAGAGTACAGGTCTTTCACCTCTTTGGTTATTCCTAGGTATAACTGAATTCCTAAACATAGGAATAAGCTTGTTCCTAGGTATACTATTATTTTTGGTGCAACTGTAAATGGGATTTTTTTTTAAATTTTACTTTCTGCTACTACTTCATTATTGGTCCACAGAAATACAACAGATTTCTGTATGTTGATTTTACATCCTGTGACTTTACTGAATTTGTTTTTCAATTCTACAAGTTTTTTGGAGCAGTCTCTTGAATTTTCTATCGAGAGCATGATGTCACCAACAAATAGCAAAAGTTACACTTCTTCCTTACTGATTTGGAAGCCTTTTATTTCTTTTTGTTGTCTGCTGAGGCTAGGTCTTTCAGCACAATATTGAATAAAAATGGTGAGAATGAACATCCTTGTCCATTCCTGAACTTAGGGGAAAACCTCTCAGTGTTTCCCTATTTAGGATGATGTTCACTGTTGGCTTTTCATATATGGCCTTAATCATGTTGAGGTGTGTTCCCTCTAAACCTACTTTGTTAATGGTTTTTATCATGAACAGATGCTGTATTTTCTCAAATGTTTTTTCTGCAGATATTAAAATAATCATATGGTTCTTACCCTTTCTCTTATTAATGTGGTATATCATATTGACTGATTTGCAAATATTGAACCACCCTTGCAACACAGGAATAAATCCCACTTGATGGTGGTAAATAATTTTTTAAATGTATTGTTGGATTCAGTTCATAGTATTTTGTTGAAGATTTCTGCATCTGTGCTCATCAGGGATACTGGCCTGTACTTCTCATTTTAGTGGTATCTTTATCTGGTTTTAGTACTGAGGTAATGCTGACCTCATAGAATAAATTTAGAAGTTTTCCATCTTTCTTTTTTGAAATAGTTTCAGAAGACCAGGTATTAGGTCTTTTTAAAATCTTTGCTAGAATTTGCCTGTGAAGCCATCTGGTCCTGGATTTCTGTTTGTTGGGATTTTTTTTTTTAATTACTAACTCATTTTTTTTGCTAGTTATCAGTTTGTTCAGATTATCTACCTCCTTTTTCAGTTTTGGTAATTTATATTTTTCTAGGAATTTTTCCATTTCTTTTAGGTTGTCCAATGTGTTGGCATCTAGTTTTTCATACTATTTTTTTTATAATTGCTTGCATTACTGTGTTGTTGGTTGTTATTTTTCCTTTCTTTGTGATTTTATTTATTTGAGTCCTTTCTTCTCAATAAAGAACAAGCTCCTGGTTTCATCTGTTCTATTATTATTTTTTTACTTTCTGTTTCATTTATTTCTGCTCTAATCTTTATTATTTCTTTCCTTCTGTTGATTTTAGGTTTTGTTTGTTGTTCTTTTTCTAGCTCCTTTAAGGTATAAAGCTAGGTTGTTTGAGGTTTTTCTTACTTCTTGAGGTAGACTTGTATTGCTATAAACTTCCCTCTTAGAACAACTTTTGCTGTATCCCAGGGGTTTTGGACTGTTGCTTTCATTTTCACTTGTTTCCATTTAGTTTTTATTTGTTTCTTCTATTTCCTGGTTGACCCATCTATTGTTGAGTAGCATGTTATTTAACCTCCATGTATTTGTGGTCTTTCCAGATTTTTTTCTTTGGTAGACTTCTAGCATCATAGCATTTTGATCAGAAAAGATCCATAGTATGACTTCAATCTTCTTGAGTTTGTTGAGGTTAGTTCTGCAGGCTAACATGTGATCTCTTCCGGCAAATGTTCCACATGCACTTGAAAAGACTGTGTATTATGCTGGTTTGGGATGGAATGTTCTTAATATATCTGTTAAATCCATCTGTTCCAGTGTGTCATTTAAAGTCATTGTTTTTTTCCTTTTCTCTTGATCTTCTGCTTAGATGTTTTCTCCATTGATGTAAGTGGGGTGGTAAAGTCCTCTACTGTTATTGTATTATAGATTAGTTCCTGTATCTGTGTTATTAATAGTTTTATGTACTTAGGTGCCTCTATGTTGGGTGCATAAACATTTACAATTGCTCTATATTCCTCTTGGACCCTACCCTTATAATTATACAGTGTCTTTCTTTGTCTCTTGTTACAGCCATTGTTTTAAAGTCTATATTTTGTTTGATATACGAATTGCTACTCCAGCTTTCTTCTGAAATCCATTTGCATATGATAGATGTTTCTCTATCCCCTCACTTTCAATCTGCAGGTGTATTTAGATCTGAAGTGAGTCTCTTGTAAGCAGCATATAGATGGGTGTTTTTTTTTTTTTAAATCCAAGTCACCGCCATATGTCTTTTGGAACATTTAGTCCATTTACATTCAAAGTAATTATTAATAGATATGTATTTATTGTTGTTTTATTATTTGTTTTGTGATTGCTTTTCAAGATTTTTCCTGACCTTTTCTTTTCATTCTTTCTTTCATGGGTCACTTAACCCCTTCTGTATACAGCAATCTAATTTGAGTTGATGGTTGTTTAGATTTGAATCCATTCTTTACTCCTACCCACATTTTAGTTAGGCTTTTTTATATTTTATATACTTTTATTTAGTGAGTTCCTTGACTGATTTTTTTACAGAAATATTCTTTTTTTTTTTTTTTTTACCACTTTTGTGTTTCCTAAATTCATATTGCCACATTTGGTCTCTCCTCTGCACTCAAAGAGTCCTCTTCAATATTTCTTGCATGGTTGATTTAATGATCAACAAGCTTCTTTAGTCTTTGTCTGAGAAATTCTTTATCTCTCCTTCTATTCTGAATGATAGCCTTCCTGGATAGTGTTCTTGGCTGCAAATTTTTCCATTCAGCACTTTGAATATATTATGCCACTCCTTTCCATTTAATGTTTCCACTGAAAAATCCCCTGCTGCCATATGGGTCTTCCCTTACAAGTTACTGTCTTCTTTTGTCTTGCTGCTTTAAATTTTTTTTTATCACATATTTTGCCAATTTGATTACAATATGTCTTGGTGAGGATCTGCTTTTGTTGATTTTGATGGGAGTTCTCTATGCCTTCTGGAATCTGGATATCTGTTTCCTTCCCTAGGTTAGGGAAGTTTTCAGCTACTATTTCTTCAAATAAACTTTCTCCTGCCTTTTCCCTCTCTTCTTCTGGGACTCTTATAATATGAATTTTGTTACATTTAACGGAGTCACTAAGTTCCCTAAGTCTATTTTCATTTTGCATTAATTATTTTTTCTCTTTAGGTTGGCTCATTTAATTTCCACTACTCTGTCTTCTAAGTCAGTAATTCATTCCTCTGCTTCTTCCACCTGGCTGTTCATTCCATTGAGTGTGCTTTTAATTTTATTTATTGAACCCCTTGTTTCTGCTTTATTATTCCTTATCTCTGTGTTAAGGGTCTCACTCATGTCTTCCACTCTTTTCTCCAGTCTGAAAGTTTAGTATTCTTATGATCACTACTTTAAATTCTCTATCAGTCTTGTTACTTACATCTATCTGTTTTGCTGTGGTCTTGTCCTGTTCTTTCATTTGAGACAAATTTCTCTGTCTTCTTACTTTGCTTAAGTCTCTGTGCCTGGTTCTCTATGTTAGGAAAGTCAGCTACATCTTCTATTCCTGAGGCAAATGGCCTTATGAAGAAGAGATCTTATAATGCCTTGCTGTGTACTGTCCTCTGTTCCCCAGGGCCTGGAGCTTCCTGTAGTGTCTCCTATGTGTGCTGCATGTGCTTTGCTTTTTTGTCCTCATCCACAGAGTCTCTGTGTCTGCCATGGGCAATGTTTGTTCCTTGGCCTGAATGTGGAGCATTTTAACTAGGTGTGCTCTGGTCTGCTTGTGAAATAAGACCTATTGCTGCCACCACCACTGGAACTGAGTCTCCACAAAATTCCTATACCAGTAAATATGGTCTGAGCAGGGGTTTAGACCTGTCATCTGGGGAAAGGAATTGCTATGCTGGAACTGAGGCAAGCATAACTGGGAGGGCCATTTCCCCTAGAGCATGGGGGTGGGGCTCGTTTAAGCAAGTTAAGGACTGAGTATTGGTACTGCACTTGTTCCCACATGTGGCCCTGTGCTTATGCTGTATAGCAGGGGAGGGAAATAATGCCTATCCATTCCTTTGTTCCAGAAGAGCCTCTGAATGCTCTCTCTCAGGGATGAGCTCTGAGAGACGAGCAAATAACCTCCCTACTGTGTGCCTCAAGCTCTCTTCAGATCACTGTTTCCACGGTATATGTCCACAGGTTATTTGCTTGCCTTATCCCCGAGAGCAGTCTCAATGTCCTCTGAGCTATCCAAGAGCCAAGCATGTTGACCTTTAAAATCTAGGGTTTAAGCTCTGCTGTTTGCAAGAACTCACAAAATTTGGCCCCCTCGCTTTTGTCCAAGGCAATTGTTATGGCGATTCATTTCTCCCATGCACTCTCCTGTGTGCTGGTCTGTCCCTCACCTTTCTCCATGACTGCAACTTCCCCCCTACCACAGCAGCCACAATTCACTTCTCTCCCAAACCGTGCATCCACAGTTCTTACCTCCTTCCATGAAACTTCTTCTGTACCTTTAATTGTGGAGTTTCTGCCAGTTTTCAGATCGATTTCTAGGGTATTTAGGATGATTTGATAGTTATCTAGTTGTACTCATGGGATGAGGCAAGCCCAGTGTCTTCCTACTCCATTGCCATCATCTCTAGCCTGCTTTTCTACACAAACCATTCTAGTCACTGGAAATTAGTCCGATTTTATATGCACATATATATGCTATTTTCCCTTCTATTCATTTAAAAAAGTTTAACAAGGCAATACATACATATATATAATTTTTATAATAAAAACTTACTAAAATGCATACAATGAGTATACAGTCACTTGATTTACTTCTGATTCTTGCTTTCCAGAAGTAATCTCTTTCAATCATTTTGGAGATTCAGTATAAAGTATTCTGGAGAGATTTTCCATTTTTTACTGATTTTTAAAAAATAATTTTTAGAAAATGTTTATTTTGAGAGAGAGCACGTGCGCACGAGAAAGAAAGAGAGAGAGAGAGAGCCAGAGAGAGAGTGAGTGAGCACGAGCACGCTTGCACAGGGGAGGGGCAGAGAGAGAGAATTCCAAGCAGGCTCTCAACACAGTGCCTGACATGGGGTTCCATTCCACAAACTGCAAGATCATGACCTGAGCCAAAAATCAAGAGTCAGATGCTTAACCAATTGAGCCACTGAGGTGCCCTGAGCCTTTCCACTTTACCCATTCTTTAAAAAGTGCTCTGTGGAAAACTGTCATAAATCAGTACACTGCTGGTATTTATCAGTCCTTCTAGGTGACAGTAAAGAGCTTCTTCTCTCAAAGCACTCTCCTATATCTGTATGCCTATTTGGTCTACTTAGTTATTAACTAGACCCCAACCCTCCTTACACTGGGAAATCTTAGGAAAAAACTTTAACAAAAAGCTAGATAGTAATGTATTTCTTTATTGTGAGCTGCTAGGGGCTCTAGAGAAGGTCCTATTGCTTGCTGTAAACATTTGGCATCAATCGGTGCATTCAGTGCATGATTCAGTGCATCCCCCTGGATGCAAGGGGATTACTGTATCTGGAACAGGTATATAATCTTATTTGATTGACCAAATCAAACAAAAACTTGGCTTGCCAGGTTTGAATCTGGCAGTAGTGGGTAAGTATATTAATGTCTCTAGTGCCTTGGGTATCATCTTGCCTTCTAATGCTTAACTGCAGGCTCCAAACAGTGTTATATTATGAGATGAGTCAGGCTATAAAAACTGAGTCTCAGCTAGTACTTTCTTAAAATTTTTGACATGAAACATTCCAAGTAATCTATCTAGAAAAACAAATTCCACAAAGATCAGATGATTTGTGTGCACAAATAATAAACTCAAGGTTGTACCATCAGAATGTGAAAGACTAGCTTTTAAAAAACAATGAAAAGTGATCTACTTGAAGAATAAGATAATGCTCCAAAATCTTTATTAAAATCAAAGATAAAATAGTAACTCTCATGATAAATGACTGAGAAGGAGCCACTTCCTGAGAAGGAACAAACCAGCTCCCCATGTTTTGTGCATCACTATGAAAGAGTATATAAAAACATTCTCCAAAAATTTCCTATTAGTCCCTAAACTGAATGCAATCCCTGAATTATAAACCAGGCAAGCAGGCATGATCTAACAACAGAATAAAATAAAGGAAAGCCATCATCTTGGAAAATCCAAGATGGACCATGCATATTCCCAAATAAGAACTCCCAGATGGTTAAATTGAGATTACTATTGATGCTGTTAACCTCCCTCAATCTTCAACAATGAGTATCTTAAAAATGCAAGGATTCTGTTTTCCTCCCTGAACTCTCATCTTACTATTTTACATATTTTTCTTTTTTCTTTTTCATTGATTCTGACAAATCAAGTATTATGCTAGATATATCAAAAATGATGGCATGGACCAGCAATTAATTAATTTCTTTCTTCCCTTCCTTCCTTCCTCCCTCCCTCCCTTCCTTCCTTCCTTTCTTCATGTTTATTTATTTTTGAGAGAGAGACAGAATGTAAGCAGGGGAGGGGCAGAGAGAGAGGAAGACACAGAATCTGAAGCAAGCTCCAGGTTCTGAGCTGTCAGCACAAAGCCCAATGCAGGGCTTGAATCCCTGAACCCTTGAACTGAGAGATCATGACATGAGCCAACATTGGACATTTAACGGACAGCCACACAGGCACCCCATTTTTTTTTTTGATTCATAAGAGGCACTATTGAATAATACTATTAAAATAACATTGAAGAAGAGTATTTTGTGACACAGAAATATATTTACACTTGGGGCACTTGGACTGTTTAGTTGGCTAAGCATCTGACTCTTGATTTCAGCTCAGGCCATGATCTCATGGTTTGTGAGATCAAGCCCCACATCGGGCTCTTTGCTGACAGCCCATTTCTTTCTGCCCATGTCTTTCTCTTTCTCAAAATAAATAAATAAACATTAAAAAAGAAAGATATTTATACTTTAATATGGGAGAAAAGCATTATGAAACAAATAAACATATCTCATTTAGAAAGAAAAAATCACAGAAACAACCTAAATGTCCACTGATGGATGAACAAAGAAATATATGTATGTCCAATTATTCAATTATTTTCAATTATTATTCAGCCATAAAAGAAGAATGAAATTCTGCCATTTCTAACAACATGGATGCATCGATGGACCTTGAGGGCACCATGCTACATGCAGTTCAGACAAATATCAATGATCTCACCCATATACAGAATGTGAAAAAACAAACCAACCAACAAAAAATGAGCTCATAAATACATGAGCTCCAGTTATAAAATAATTAAGTCATGGGGATGTAATATGCAGCATGGCCCAGCAATTTCATTAGTGTTCACATACAGCATGGAAGCTCTGAGCTACTTGCTTTAGAGCACCGTGATTGGAAGAATGTGTTCAAAAAGAAAGGCAGGAGGTAGCATATCAAGAACACAGTGTGGGGCGCCTGGGTGGCTTAGTCGGTTAAGCGTCTGACTTTTGCTTAGGTCATGATCTCACGGTTCGNGGAACACAGTGTAACACTGGGAGTTATTTTAGAGACACTCAAACCAAAGCACAACTCCACTGGCACTTTAATGAAGTGAAAATGGGTAAATGATGATCTGCTTTTAATTATATTCAAGGGTCAAAAGCCATAGTCAGCTCAACATCTTAAATAATTATTTGTATTATCTAAAGGGAAAAAAGTATTAATTTACATAAAAGTACTATGAGGATCTGAGAAATTCAGAAACAAGCTGGTGATTAGGGGTTGAAGGAGAATTAAAAAACAAAGAAACACCAAACCCAACAACAAAAACTAGTATCACTTTGCTAGCTTTATAATTTAAAAACAAACCCAGTGGTTAGTACAAGCTTGGGGGCAAGGCTGACTAAACCCTTAAGAGAGCTAAACAGCTACTGATTATAATTTGGTCTGCAGAAAGACCTTCCAGAAGGAGCCAGGTTGCTTTTTAAGACCTCCTTTAGGTAAAGATCACATTAACACATCAAAACTTGCTAGTATGGCAGAATCAGACCTGAAGGAGAAGTATAACTCCTTGAAACACAAGAACGGACTCTAGTGGAAAGGCAGTAAAGCCAATATAAGAAAAACAGAGTTCTGGAGATAAAATTATTTTTATCTTTACACTGCCACATTTGCTTTGTGAAAGACACTTCCTCCTTAATTCTCTAATGTGTGTGTAATTAGTACAGACAGCTGTTCCTGAATTCTGACCCCAGAGGCATCTGGGTGGCTCAGTCAGTTAAACGTCCAACTCTTGATTTCAGCTCAGACCATGATCTCATGGTTTGTAAGTTCAAGCCCCGCATCAGTCTCCATGCTGAAGGTGTGGAACCTGCTTGGTATGGTTCCTCTGTCTCTCTCTCTCTGCCCCTATTTCCCCTTCCTCCACTTGTCATGCTCGCTCTCTCTCTTGTCTCAAAAATAAATAAACTTAAAAAAAATACTGACTACTGACCCCAATATTTAAATATATTGTCCTGAAAGGATTCAACTAAAGGGTGAATTTATGAGATTGAAAGATATTCTGCTTCAATTTAAGAATAAAAAATACACATAAACAGACATTTGCAGGAGTTTTTTTTCAAATTATGACCAAGGATTTTTCCCATATTATACATGTATTTTTGAATAGGCAAATAAAAATGAGCCATTTGACCAGAATCTCCTTCCCAGGCTCTAGCCTTAATCTACAGAACAAAAGGAATCTAGTTAAGAATGACAACAATCTGCAAACCTCTAATGAAAAATTTTAGGTTGCAATAGGCATTACAATTGCATCTTTAAGGTTCCTTTGCATGTAGATTTGATTCACAGAAGAAGAAATGAATAACATTTATCTAACAATACTAAAGAAATAACAAGCAAAGCTTATGCAGAATGGAGAGGATTGAGTTGATAGTGCCTTTCATCATAATTGCAACATATTTTTACAAAACAAGGAATTAGGCACTTCCATTTCCCCTCAACATGTTTATGGTTAACATCTCCTAGCAAAGGAAGAGTTTTGTTCAAAATACAGATAAAATTCACCTTCCCCTGAATCTAGCTCAGTCTTTAGATTCCTTTTACAGAGGAAATAACCCCCACCAACCCCCGCAAGATTTCTAAAATTAACACTGTTCAGAACAAAGCTATCATTTTATCAACCCATGCATTTTATGGATGAGTTTCAGGGAGAAGTGACTATCTAGGCACATATTGCTAATTATAGGAAGCAAGACCCAGGCCCGACCACAAGGATGCAGCACCCTGGCACAGACAGCAAATAGTCAACTTTTTCCATTAAGCACTACCCAAAGTACCGGTTTTACTCTGAAATTTCAGTGTTGGAGAAATTGATTTCTTTGCCATACTGTTAAATAGTAACTTCAAACAATTTGTTTGAATCCACACTATGATCAAGTAGAGAACCCTTAGTTTAATCTCTAGTCTCATATCAGTCCTCAAAAAAATGTCTCCAGGATTCAACCATGATTGTTAAAGTCACCTACAACAAAATGAAACAAAAGCATCAGGTTGAGGTTTTCCTGATCTATAATGTATAATGTAGTTCAACAAGAAATAAAGAAGAAAGTGAGGGGCACCTGGGTGGCTCAGTAAGTTAAGCGTCTGACTTCAGCTCAGGTCATGATCTCATGGTTCTGTGAGTTCGAGCCCCACGCTGGGCTCTGTGCTGACAGGTCAGAGCCTGGAGCTTTCTTCGGATTTTGTGTCTCCCTCTCTCTCTGCCTTCCCCTGCTCACCATCTGTCTCTCTCTGCCACTCAAAAATAAATTAACATTAAAAAATTTTTTAATCTTATATTTAAAAAAGAAGGAAATAAGTGATATTATCAACATGAACTTTTATAGATTTATGTTTCAAATCTATAATCGGCTTACTCAAGTTAAAAACTAAATCGACCAACTCAGTATGCTAATGAATCCTATATTTAGAAGGGCAGACCTGACACCATGACATGGCTTGTGGTATTTCTGTAAATGCATGATTGTATAAAGAACTTCTTTAGACTCTGTTTTCAAAAAAGTCAAGAATAAGTTCCTTTAGAAAAGTTGTATAGAGCCCTCCTCAGGGTGACGGCCATGCAGTGACATTCAGGTAGTGTCTGTGTATGCCCGAATCTGTGCAACACGTAGCAATTGTATAAAATGTATTGGAGATAAGGTGTTAAATGCAAAGATGTCTACATGAGTATGTGTATATTTGTTTGTGAACTTCTGGTCAACTGCATTGCTGTTCTCTGCCTCCTGGGGCGCTTTTCTATTGGTTACAGTTCAAAAATAACTTTTTCTTTTTTTATGTTGCCTCAAATATCATGCCAGTTTTCATATTTTGGACAAACTCCATTTAGGGGAAGATGTTTAAATCTCTGTCAGAAGTTACTCCAGTGAGCAGCTTTGTGATAATTACTCACCACAGGAAGAAAAACGGCAGACTGCAAGGAAGAGACTTTAGTGTTTGGAGTTAATGAAAGGCATTACAAACTCCAGTGAATGAAAGGCAATGGTTAAAATTTATGAAAAGTA
Organism: Crocuta crocuta; assembly: GCF_008692635.1. Lineage (NCBI taxonomy): Eukaryota > Metazoa > Chordata > Mammalia > Carnivora > Hyaenidae > Crocuta > Crocuta crocuta. The sequence goes on from NW_027531880.1 coordinate 1,391,730, forward strand.
CTTAAAAGTGTCCTTTTAATCATCTCATTTTCAATTTGGGTAGATTAGTAAAAATGAACTTATTTATAGCACTTTGAGTTTCTCTGTGGCTCAGTGATGGCTTCTCCAACAGTGTGGAGGAAATTACTTTCTATGCATTGGGGATCATATATAGAACTTCGGTATAATCTCATTACAATAAATTGCCTTCCTTGTTTCAAAGTATGTCCCCCCCCCCCCCCCACAAAACCAAGAACAAAACAACAAAAACACCAAGAAACCTAAGCAATATTTAAATAATTTATACTGGAGATATAACTAGATCCATGGGAGACATGTGGAAATTCTTGGCAGAGTTGATGCCTAATCAACATTTCTTATACTATACATACCAAATTCTGGAGTATCTGCCTCTTAAGAAATTGATTCCAAAATGTTACTTCTGTCAAAAGCAGAGTAACCAGCTGGGCTTGACAGCAGGAAGGTCTGTACTGCCCCCTCACGGCCAGGAGCCTCACTGATAACTCTTCTAATAACAGATGCTTAACTGATAAATAGCTTAAACCAAAGTCACAATTAACACAGTTGAACAATGAATGCACTCATCACAAAATGCATATCCTTCTAAAACGTACTGACATGTGTCCTACATCTGCTTCAGAATTTGAAATAAACAATGTTATAGAACAAAGGACAAAACCAAGTTCTATCTGGAGGTCTAAAGAATATAATTTAAAATACCTAAAAGGAAAAAAAAGGCCACATAGAATATCAAGTTTTAAAGAAAATAATAAACAGACTGTGTTTTAGTAGTTTAAATAATATTCTTCAGACTATGTCAAAATGAACCACAAAGGATTAGAAAAATGAATTTTCTTAATTTAAAATGATTAGATTAGGGAAAGCTATTTTGTTAAAACAAAAAGCAAGAGTATCTAATCCTTTCTGAAGTCCTTTAACACCTGCTTCAAATGAAGAACAAAATTGAATAAGCCAGATAAAAAGTGAGGACAACAGATGAATCAAACTTAAATAAACCATTATGTTTTTAGAGAACAGAAGTTAGAACCTTGAAAAATAAAAGCTTTCAAGGAATACAAAACATGTAATAACTCCAGCTCTCTGACAAAGGACAATTATTAATATACCTAATTTAGGAAAAGCTGGAGTTCTAAAGAGACAAAATTAAATCCCAGGAGCGTATATCACAAGCACCTTACCTTTTTGGAGGGGGTGGGGAGAAGACTTTTTTCTAATCATTGGATTAGATATCTTTCATTTTGGATAAAGAGAAAATTAAAAAGTTTTATTTACATGATTAGCAGGAAGAAACACTTTGATTTTAAGTGCTAAAAAAAGTACTACTAGATAGAAGTAAAGTAAATAAGAACTCTATTATTCCCTGGAGTAAAAGGTTTACACTGTGGATAGAAATACGTGTTGATACATATTTACAAATCTATAATATAATTCAGTCTCCTATATTTATGGTGCAAGCCTATCCTGTTATCCAGTTAACTTCATTTAGGGAACAAAAATGGTTAGTGAAAGATGAAGTTCAATCTATCTAATTTCCTATTCTAATGAATGGTCCTTCTGGTGTTCAAATTAAAAAGATTAAATAACCCCACAAATATACTTTTTGTGAGATATTGGGGACTTAGTTGCATTCTTAAATATACATTCCAAAACTTAGAGACCACATATGCTTAAAAAATATAGTTTAAAAAATTTGACTATAATTTCCAAAGTACCATATGATGACCTATTGATTACAATTCTACAGGGGTCTTTTATACTATTCACTCCTTGCAATGCTGGCAATATTCTGAAAGAAAAAAAATGTCTGGCTTTCTCTTGCATAGATCCAGTATCAAATAAGAAAACCTGTACTGTGTAACAAAAAAGTATAGTAGAAAGTCTTTTCATTTCACATCTATGCCTGATTCCAACATTAATTATACTATCCAGCCATAGTACTGAGTAAATAGACTAATATTACAATGCTTAAATCATCAACAGGATTGGTGGTAGATGATGATGATGCATTTATTTCCCAAAGTCTCTGACTGCATACTGTGGGCATAATCCATGTTAGAACAAAATCGAAAGATGCTTCTTAGCACTCTTAAAAGGAGCCAATTTTAGAGCCATGTTGAGAATCACATGCACGCTTACATACATTTGGTTATTTAACAATATAAGCCATCCAGGTCTATCACAGCAGGAGACAGTAGTCATCATGCCACGGGGGTCACACAGGGGTTTCAATAGAGACTGATACATCACCATGAAGTCACATTAACAGGACTGTAAAGAAGACATGTGAACAGGACATGTGAAGACACATATTTCTCCCCCAAAGATACAGCTTTTAAAAAATACTGAAGGGGAAACAGCTATACCTGAAGCCATTCTAGCTAGAAATTTTGCTAATGATTGATGGGGTTAGATCCCACCGTGTCATAATCTAATGGGGTAGACAAAAAGCCAACTTGTTTCTTAAGGTCACATTAATGTATTTTGTCCCCTTCATCCCCACCTCTGCTATACTTTGAAGGGAACCTGTCATTACCAAAGTCTTTTAATACTGTAAATGTCACAGAAGGGGATGGGGAAGGTCAAAGGTGGGAGGGTGAAAGCCTAATGTCACTCTCAGTGGGTCTGGATACAGAACTTGTGAGAAGACTCAAATGCCACTGACATCCACCTCCTGAAGCTTTCTCTGTGCATTACCAAAGCTCTGAAATCTCCATCATAACCATCTACATCTCCAGCCCTGGAGTTCTGTGATCCTATGATTCTATTATTCCATTTTTAAACCTGTGGAGTGGGAGTGTTTCTGAGTACCCTGCTCACACAGATGGTGGTGGGAAGAATCTCAAGAATATGTTGCATGTAGTAAATGCCCATTTCACTACGTAATCACTCCCTTCACATTTCATATGAACAGAGAGAATATTATCCTACTGACAGTCACAAAAAAACAAGTGGTTAATGGCAGCACAACCAGCACACATATGTGTAAAAAACATGAAAGAAGAAATTCTTCCCAATTACACACACCCAAAGCTAATGACTTTGTACAAGGCAAGAATGTAGTTCAAAGAGACCAGATCACTATTACAGCAGCCCCATATATTGTAGGGAGAGGAAGGGAAGGGAAGGCAAAAGGAACTAACTGAATGATAAAATCATACACAATGTCTCTGTATTCTTGATATTCTAAAAATATACTGCACTGACAAATCATTTGTCAAGACAACCTTTCTGAGACTAAAAACAAGATCAACGTGCCAACCAACACTTTCCCACAATCATCTCATTTTGAGCATTGCCTCACCCTTCTCCACAAGCGAGCTTTTTACAAAACTGACCCATGCTGCAGCAATCTTAATATTTGGAGTTCAGATCCCATCCCTTTCATTGGATCTCACCTGATTATCTTAGAGCCATTTTTTTTTAACCTTACTTTCTCAGTCTGTCACTGCACATTAGCAAAGACTATATCAAATTTTCAATACGGTTTAACATGGCATTTTTTACCTTGGTATCCTTAGCAGAAAACTCTGAGGAGTTAGAAATTTTCATAGACTTTGACCGGTGGGACTGCCGCCGGATAGAATCCTCCCGGGAGTATTTCACGGAACCTGAGGTCCTCACCCGCACCTTGCTGGTACTCTGAACACTATTCACGCCAATCATTTTGAAGGTTGACTGGGAAAGAAGCTCGGAGAAATAAAAAGGCACTTTCCAACCGCTGCAAAGCTCTAATGCTGAAGAAACTCTGTCGGGTTGTGCCTGAGCAGCTCAAAGAGCAGAGATCCGCGTTAGCTTAAGAAACACCAGGCTGCCTCCCCCAGCATCTTCAACTACCCTGTTTGCAGCGAGTCTGATTGTTCCAGGCACGGCTCACGTCACTGGCTGCGAAGAGGAAAAAAATGCAATCCCACCCCTGCTACTCGTCTCTCTTTTACACACACACAGACACACAGACACACACACACGCATGCACGCATGCACAGACGTAGGCACGCACACTCCATATTCACACACTGGAACAAATGGCAATTGGCCAGGCAAGCTATTCATTAACATTCCAAATAACAACACCATTTCTCTTGTGATATTGTACAGCAAGCTCATTAATGTCAACAACAAAATAGAGATACCACAAATAAAAGTCTCAAGTAATTTGTTACGCACCATGTGGGATGTGAACAAAGATAAATCTCCAAACTGCCAGGGGTGGAGTGGGGGTGGGGGGAGTTGGAGGGTGGGAATAAGGATGGAAAGCAAAAGGCTCATCAATCACAGGCTAGTAAAAGGATGGTAGCCACAAAGGCATTTCCAACGATCATTTATTTTCCTCTCTTTCCTATTCCAGGCCACACATGGTTTAACACTAATTTAATTCAATTCTTCAATTCTGAAAAATTGAATGTTTCTTATGACCTTAGAGTACTGAGCCAGATATTTAGACAAGAATTGTGTCCAGTTGTATAAAAAATCCAGAATAAAGAGGTCACGCTACCTTCCTATCGTACTAAGAAGTTAAAAAAATTGGTCATTTAGCATGTTAATTTCAAATATGGCTTAGAGTAAGACCAATAAAACCAACTCTCATCAATAAAAAGCAATAAGCTTTTCCAAGAACTGTAAATGCTCTGTCAGCATATAAGAACACATACAACCTTCTGAGTAAGAATAACATATTGGAGATTATTAGAAGATAATTTAGCTCCTGACACACAGAGTCATTTTGAGTATAACACTCAGGACTGCAATGCCTTGCTCACTGCCCATCCCAGGGGTGGAGAGAGGATCAGCTAAATAAGTGTCCAGATAAAAGAAGTTTTAGCATTAATATAAATAACAAAATTTTAAAACAGTTTGTAAAATGCCAATCTAGGAAGACAGTCTTTCCTCAACTGATCAGTTCCTCAAGTCTGAACTTTTCCTTGAGGACTCAGGATGTTTAGGCTGTTTCCTCCGTGTCAATCGGCCCAGGCAAAGGGATTTTTTGGACATGAGGTTTAGTTTCACCCCCATGTCAGGTGGGGTTCCTCCCACTCTCCTCTAGGCTTCTTTACTTTTCATATTTCTGAAGCTTAACTCTGCTATAAGCAAAAAAAAAATTTCTTTTGATAGAATTCATTAAGTTTAGGGTCTATAACATCATTTTGGCTACTCTGTGGTAAATGAGTCTACAAAATCACTTTGGCTACTTTGCAGTAAATTTTCCTCTCTTCTCAGGTAATTTGAAGCTATTACATAACTGTTCTCTAAATGAAATTAAAAAAATCCATAGTGACTTTATATGTTACAAGGCATGTTCTAAAGACATAAAAAGTGGTACACTGTAACATGATAAAAATGACCATTTGAAATATGAATAATTCTAATTTAAGTATATGATAATTATATAGGCAAATATCTTCCATTTAGCACAAGTAAGCTTGAGGTAGAACCCATGAATGAACTAACAGCAGAGGCAAGATAAAAATTCAAAAAGTACTGTGAAAGAAAATGAGTCCCTTCCTCAGCATGGCTAGAAATAGTTTAAAAGAAACATGTCTTTTGGATATTTGCCAGTCACCATAATGAGGAGTTAGAACATGTATCCTGAGGAACTGAATTTCCTTTTTCTCCACCAAAAAGGTTACAGAAAAAGAATGAAAACCATGTGTTAGTATGTACAGAAATGGATTCTGATATACAATTTGATTTCTGGGAAGTTTAGCAGAAATATGCTATCTTTATCTACAGATTGTTCAACGGGCACCACCATTCCTGTAATGTCATTATTAATAAAAACTTTCATCTGTTTAACATGTTATACTTTATAGATGTAACATGTGTTATCTCATTTTGATTCTCAACTTGACAATTTTGTGAGATGGGTTGAAGTGACGTGACCACTTTATAGATGAGACAGGTTAGTTAAGTAGGCTAGCACAGAGACAGCATTCAAATCCTCACTTTTATCTATCTATGTATCTATGTATCAATCTATCTTCTATCTATTTATTGAGAGAGACTGAGAGCAGGGGAGGGGCAGAGGAAGAGGGAGACAGAGAATCTCAAGTAGGCTCCATGCCCTGTGGAAAGCCCAACACGTATTTAATCCCCGACCCAGGGATCGTGACCTGAGATGAAATCAAGAGTTGGACACTCAACTGACCGAGCCACCCAGGTGCCCCTAAATCCTCACTTTAAATCATTCTACCAACCACACTGTCTTCCACAAACTATCACTGTTTACAATGGACCCTTCCTTTTTAAACCTATAATAAACTTTTCTACAAGTCAGGGAGAGAAAAGTCTTCCTCTGTGCCTCCCTTGTATTTTCTGTTCCAACTTCTACTTGGACAGAGTGAAGAGAAACCACTACAATGCTATTAGTAGTAAGAATTAACAACAGATGATGCCTATAATATATCTAAGTATGTACCCCAAGTGGTGTACTCAGGGCCAGTGGCCTGGCCCCATCCCGTTGACCTAGGCTTAATTACCACCACTTTCCAATACCACTCTCTCCTTCAATCAGGCCTGTCTCTTCATTCCAGTTTAATACACTGGACTGTAGCTTTCACTTAACCGCAAATAAAATACAAGTTCAGCTCCTTTGAAGCCTTCCTTAATTACGCCCCACACGCTGTCCTCACACCTGGAACTCTGTTGCTCTACCTGATCCTCCACATAGCTGCCTTCCCATCATTCAGGATTCAGCTCAACTGTTACTTGTTCTAGGAGACTTTCTCTGTCATATTTCCTTAAAGAGCCTCCACCTTCCACCCCACTCATTCTCTGTCATAACTGCTATCTCCTGGTCTTTATGGCACTCACTGCTGTCTGAACTTAACTGCACCTCAGAGCCTACAACAGTACCTGGTGGAGAGCAGGAGCTCAATGACTTTTTGTCAAATAATCAAATTCCTTAAATATATAGTAATCTTCCCTTCTCTATTTTATTTCATGCTGTTCAGCTTCTAAGGAAATTCAGCATATTTTTTTCCTGAAAAATGAAGATAATACATAATTAATTTCCTTCCTAATGGTACAAAAGAGTATGCAGTGAAATTTAAGTTCTCTCCCCCACCAGTTCCTAGTCCTCTACCTAGAAAAAAGCACTATTGTTAGTTTCCCATGTATCCTTTCAGAGATCATCTATCCATATACAGTATGTGTGTGTATGTGTGTGTATTTTGTCCTTTTCTTTCTTATAGGCTATAAATGAAAGCATGATACATATTCTTTTTTGTTTCTTGCTTTTTTCCCATATCATCAAGATCCATCTATGTCAGCACAAAGCTACCTCACTCTCATCAACAGCTGTAAGGTATATTCCAGTATGTGGATGTATCATATGTTATCAGGGTCTTATTATTGGACATTTAGTTTTCAGTCTTTGCTACCATAAATAAAGGTGCAGTGAGTATGCCTATAACATACCACATCTTAAAAAATATTTAAACAATATGGTTTTCCACTTGTTTTCTGAACAAGTCTTATTTTCCTTCCCCGACATTTATTTCAAACAAACCACACTCATCATGTTAGGTATCTGGGGTTCACAACCAGATTCATATGAATCATTTCAAAGACTCATGGGATACCCCTGTCCTACACCCGATCCTGCTCTGAGTGGGCTTGACTGTCCTTAGACTTTTAGCCAGCCTGTACAGAGATAGCCTGCTTGCTATAAAATACAGACAGGTCTCCTAGAGGACAGTAGCTATTTAGAAGTTCAAAATAACTTTCCATAAAAGCTTTAACAGAAAATAAAGGTGACTTCCATATCAAATAGAAATAGTAAGAGAAATCTAATCATGCAAATTAACTAAAAGTCTGAAAACTGGTGCTTCACCTTCTGATGCTTTCTCTGACTGAGGATACTATTTAGTACATAAAACCTAAAAGGCTGCTAAGAAAGTGCCCCAGTTAACGGTCAGCAGAAGAAATTTCTAAGCCTTTCCACAGAAAGAGTCCCAGATAAACCAATTTAATACCATGTTCATGTGTGCCTACTGGGTACCAAGTGCTGGGGATATATACAACACCAGTATAAGACCCCTAAATTTAGGCAGCTCATAGTCAGTTGGGGATAAGGGTTAGAAAAACAGAAAATTCTATTGCCATAATTATAATGGTGAATACCTTTGATAAATCAATGAATTGAAGACTTGCAGACCTCACATGAGATTGAGAAGAGAATACCTGGGGTATCTAGGCAGATGCTTCTTTCCCCTCTAAGAGAATATCATGGAACCATTAGCAGAAAAGATACTGAGTTATGAACTCTGAAGAGAAGGCAAAGTGGTAATTAATTCTAAATACCAACTGTCCAAAGGTGCAATTATTAACACCATATACACAAGGGCTAGGGGAAGGTAGAGAGGGATGAGGTGGCAAGAAGAAACCAGCTTTAGTTTATTTTCAGAACAGAACAGTGGATGTAACATTCACCTAATTCAAAAGAATCTCATGGCGTTCCCTTGGCTCTTTAGAACACACAGTCTTGTGTAATAGAGAGTAAAATGACAGAATGCTGATCTGGGAGTCAGAGGTCAGGTGTTCTCTGAGGATATCTAGCCATGATTGTTTTATGGTCCAACATCTTCAATATTGGTACTACCGTCATAAAGGTACTAATGAATGATTTTCTTCTAGGCCATTCATATAAACTTAATTTCATTGGGAGCTGGAAGGGACCTTAGAAATAATCACCTTCAATCTCTTCACTTCATAGGTGAAGATTTCTGAGACCCGGAAACATGAAGTGACTTGTCTAGGTTCTCATAATGAATAAGTGACAGAGACTTGCGCCCAGGTTTCCTAATTTCTAACAGAAGTTGTTTTTCTCCTGTGCTGTTTGCTTCTTGAAAGCTATGGATTCCATTGCCATACACCTTTTCAGACTGCAATAAGGGTTGAAATGGTTACCTTAAAATGGAAAGTTCACTATGGGAAGGCTGACTCCAGATGTGAAATGGAGGGCAGCCGCTCATATAATAACTGCAGAGGAGACTTGAAAAATCAATTCTACCAAATAGCTTAGGAACTAGTCTCAGGGTCCAGGAAGATGTGTGACAGCTTCCTGTTCCTGACATGGCAAGAGTGATATATGTACCCTCCCATTCTCTGGGTGCTATTCCTTTCTATACAGCAACATGATTGAAAAATTAGTTAACCTTCTAGAGGACAATATCTACTTTTAGTGTAGTCTTTGAGAGTACATAAAAACAAACAAAAAAAGCTTTAAAACAATAAAATAGATAAATTAGATAAAAACTTATCCTTGCCATATTTTCCTGTTTTCCTCCAGGCTTTACCATAATTCTGCAATTTTTCCAATCTGGGGACCCATTTTGAAACCTAGCAAATGGTGATAGTCTAGATTCTTCTAGTACTCTATACCCCAGGCCTAGATCCTGACCCACAGGTTGTATGCCCATATGAGGCCTCATGCAGGCTCACCTGCCTGACACCTGTGCTGATAGTGTGACCTGAACTCTGTGGCCATGTGTCACCAATCTACCACTTTCATGGAATGGACATACCTCAAGCCTACTTTCCAAAGCAGGACTTGGAAAATTTCTCTGTGAATAGACACTGAACCTGCTCTCTGGTCCTTTTATCCTTCAATCCCAGCCTAATGAGCAAGTTTCACAGTCCCTTCCCTTTGTCTACTGGCCCTTTTCCTGAAGGTCTGATAACGCTTTTTTTATGCATCTAAGCTAGGCACAAAAGTGAAAAGTTTTGTCTAGCAGTGGGGCTACAGATTTCTTTAGGTCGTAATTCAGTACATAAGAAGTAAGAGCTGCCTAATTTTAATGAACAACCACTGTCTTCAGTAATTAGCAGTTGGAAGTCAAAATCCCTATGACTTGTTCAACCTATGAAGACGTATTACCTCACTCTAGCAGCCCTCAATCTTGCCTCTATTATCACATGCTTTAGTTCCATCTGTTCCTCATACAAAGCAACAGGATGGGGAAAAAAATCTTTAAATAGAACCTTCTTACATTTAAAATTAAATAACATTCTTGGGGGGGGAAAAACACCCTGTAAGCGTGAAATAGTTCCAAACTTGAAAAAACATCATTTTCCCTCATGAAACCAAATCCAGTGATGTAAGACATTTAGAAAAGGGTCAAATATTAGATTTTCTATTTAGACATACAGGAAAATACAGAAGGAAGACTTCATCTATGTATACCTAAGACATAGTTTTCTATGATGCTGTCACATTCAGTTCAGGCCTTCTGGAATGGTAGAAAAACCTATCACGTATACCTGAAACACTATAAATTCCTCTTTCGGTACCACAAGAAGGTACTTTTCATTCTATCCCAAAATACACACAAAATGCAAACGTAGAAATGGTTATCATTTCAGAGCCCTAAAAGATGTTCTTCTAGGAAGTAAACCAATAATTATAGATGGGATGGTAAGTGCTGAGAAAATATTCTGTTCCAGAAGCTAATCCAACAAGCCTACCCACAATAATCTCTTTATAACATTTAGAGTTAATTCAACAAATATTCCCTAAGTGCCTAACTCATGCCAGGCACAGTGTCTGGTTGAAAAGAAAATGGTTAATGATCGCTGCCCCTGCAGGGCTTCACACCAAAGACAAATTATTCTCTAAGTGTAAAGCAATGCTAATCAAAGTACATGACTCTTATTTTTTCCCAACCCCCCCACCCCATGATTTGTATAGAAAAGGCACCACTTTTTCCTGCTTCTCTTTCATTTATCAGAAAATCCTTAGAAACCACAGAATTTCATTTTCCATTTCTTTGGTTAAGTTGCTTGGTAGTTTGGGTCACTTTATCAGTTTCTATTAGTCTTTAATAACTTCATCATGTTTAATTTCACCAAAAATTGTCACCACTTAGTGTTACATAAGAGTAATCATCAGCTCTACAGTACAAAAGACAAAAAGACCTGTGTAATTCTGTTCACCACTGTCATTTCCCTCATTCACGATGTTAGGCACGAGAACAGAATATTAGCAAAACCAGACAGATTCCTGCTCCTACTGAGTCTGCATTGAGATTGACATTAATCAAAGAATCGTAATTAGTAACTAATCAAATAATCCCCAAGCAAAAGTGTACCACTGCCATGAGAAGAAGCACAAGGTACTGAGAGTCTACAACAGATTCTGGGCTGGTCATAAATCTTGGAAGGCTTTCCTTGAGGAAGTTGATGATGAGATGGAATCTGAACAACAAACAGGAAAGAGAGGGACCAACAGTCTAAGCAATTGTAGCATAATAGTAGTAGCTGCGGTTATCTTTGTCAAAAAAGGAACCGTAAAAATTGTTAATTCGGGGACATCTTTTGTTTTCAAACCTATCTGTGACTTTCACTTTCAAAAAGACCAAACTGCTCATACTAATATTATTTTAAACCTCAATCAGTAATTCCAATCAAAGAAAAGATTGGAACACAGAGTGTTAGGAACAATTCAAATTTCTATAATACCAAAGTTGTGCTCTGGAGCTTCGGAAGGTCATTTCCAGGGGCAGAGGGTCCCAGGTGGGAGGTTGAACTGGCATAAATTTACCTTCAAGTAAACTCCTGAAGGGTTTAGAAAATCCTGGAGCAAATTCAGGAGTCTATATCATTTTGAAATCAGTAAAGGCTAGACCATACATATTACAGACTATCAAATGATCAACTTCTCAGACTAAGCCAGATTTTTCCAATGGAACCAGACCAGTTAGAAATGTGCAACCTTAAAAAAAACAAAACAACCAACGAACCAAAGCAATAGATTTCTATTTACTTTTCCCCGCATCATGTGGCCAAGGCAATGCCTGTGCCTTCTACAACGTTAATAGCACTCAAGGTGGCAGTAAAGTGCAATGGTTATAAGCCAAAACAGACCAGTGTTTACATGTTGGCTGCATCACTGACTGCATGTATGACTTTGGGTAATTTACTTGAATTCTCTAAATCTCGATGAAAAATGGGGGAAACAACTCAATGTACATTTGTTGATTTTAGGCTACTCATCAACAACAACTTCCTACTTTAGGGGAAATCCTTACTGTGGGCCAGACGTGGGGTTACAGACAGTCTCTGTCACATAAGCTGGCAGCCAAGAGCCATGTGACCTATGCTTGACCACCTGGTGTTCCCAAGGAAGTGACGTAAGGACACATAGATAATGACTGAGCAAATCTGTTACAGTAGCGTTGGCAGTTGCAGGGTCCAGGCCACACCTTTCTCATGGAAGCAATTTGGCATTTTCCTCTGCTGTCAGCCTTCCTTGGTTAGAGCCTATCTTCCACTATAATTCTCAAATAATCTCCCCGTCCATTGTGTGAGATACCTGATGACCTTGTAATAAATTCTTTTTAACCATATCAAGAGTCAGTTTCTTTTCTTTAATTCATTCATTCATTCATTCATTCATTATTGTAGTCAATAATCTTAGCTGTTACAATGACATTATGGTAGAGAGGAAACACAGATGAAGCAGTTAGCATACCTCATATGTGAAAGGCATATTTGTGGTAACTGAGTAGTAAAGTTAGATCTTGATGCTCTAAAAGAGTTGTGATTTTGAGACCTGAAAATACTCCTGTCTGACTTTCATGAAACAAACAATAAAGCAGCTCAAGCCAGAGTTTTGCTTCAGTAATGAAGATTAAAAAGATCCTGGTATCTATTTAAGCCTGGGACACCAAACAGTAAATAATAATAAAACATTCCTGTTCCCTATGCCTTAAACACCTACTTACCATTCCCACCCCACCAATCAACTCTGCTCATCTGGTCCCACCATTACAGTGCTCCCCAAGTCTCTGGGGAAAACATCCTACAGAACTCTAATTAAAAAGTTAGGTTACCTCTCTTGCACTTCTTACTTAGATAATAAGTTAAAATTATTCTGATAAATGAAATGGCTTTCAGGTTAGCAGTGGTCATTCAAGGGATCCTTAGGGCTGGCCAAGTATGTGGAAGTTTATACCATCCCCCCCAAATACTACTAACTCTTAGATACTAAAAACAATCCAATACACATTAAATGTTTTTTAATGTTTGTTTATTTTTGAAGGAGAGAGAGAGAGAGAGAGAGAGAGAGAGTGTGAGTGGGAGAGGGGCAGAGAGAGGGGGACAGAGAATCCCAAGCAGGCTCCAGACTCTGAGTTGTCAGCACAGAGCCTGATGTTGGGCTTGAACTCCTGAGCTGTGAGATCATGACCTGAGCCGAAGTCAGACGCCCAACTAACTGAGCCACGCAGGTGCCCCTCCAATACACATTTTAATATAACAGGAACCAATAAATGAAAACAGAGGATCTAAGACAGACAGCAAGAAAAAGGGACCAGAGCTATGACGTGCAATTTCTCAAATTCTCTAGGGATAAGACTATCCCTAAGAAGACTAAAGTTCTCCAGTGGAAGGGAAAAGCTTCTTAACAAGAAAAGCAACAACAAAGGGCTGATAAGAGTTAATATTACAGCAATACAGAGATCACAACTTGGGCTGACTAGGTGGAGGCTGACAATTTAAACTAAATCTTAATATCTCTTAGAGGAAGCTGTAGACACAACAACCATTGATAGCTGACAGTCCCAAATGAGACTTGCAGAAAGAAAGTGCAAGAAATGAGACTTGCAGAAAGAAAGTGCAAGGATGAGGTAAAAGGTAACAAGATAACATCATTCATGCCTCTTGCCACAATATGTTAGAAATATAACTGGTTAAGATGTCAAGTACTATAGAAACAAACTCTTAGACTTCTTCCATGTACTAGAAGACCCCTGAGAGATTTCACAGAACTATGGACACCTTCTACCTATTCCCATATAGGGGACATTTTTATTATATAATAATTGATACAAAACATTTAATGTTTATGTAAAATATGAAAAATAATGAAAGAAACACCCATCAACCCTCTCCTTCCATTATATGAAATATAATCATCACCATTAAATTTTCTGGGGCCCCATCCTACCTGTCTTGCTCTTCCTCCATATAAACACTGGAAAACAATTTTGCATGATCTTATAAAGCTTAATTTGCCTACTCTTATGACCTGGAAGTTCTTTTCCCAGGACTATATTCAGAAAAGCTTTTACATATATGCTTCAAGAGATGAACTCAAAAATGTCATTGTAACGGGGAAACACGGGGAAAAATTCAAATGGTTAAATTAATTATGGTAATTTCATACAACAATACAGCATATTTTCCTATTGTAAAGTAAACTTTGTAATAGGAGGGAAAAGGTAATGAATATTCCTGGGTGGAAACTGTGCTGGGCTGCCCAGATGCCTTTTCAGGAAGTAAGAACACATCCAGCCTCACCGATTAGCTTTCTCTGAGAAGTGCCCTGAGCTGAAGATTGTCTGGCCCAAGTTCACTGCCTCTAAAGAGGGGATGACCTGGATCTGAAGAGGAGTCTATAGCTGCCTGGCCCCTCTACACCCCACTGAATCACAGTCCAACTTCTTTTCCTCTTTTTTCCACAGCACCCCCACCCTGTTCCACCTCCCTGGTATGATTGGGATTCCACTCCCTAATAAACTTCTTACAAGTTAATCTTTGACTCAGACTATGCTTCCCAGGGAACCTTATATATGCCAGAAACTTTGTTTACATTATTTCATTTAATCTTGTGACACATCTTACTATGCAGACATTATTAATCTCATTTTAGAGATGAATTTTAGAGAAATTAGCTGAACTGAAGAAAGTGATTCAGTTAAAACAGCAGCACTTTGCTTAACTTTTATTAGTATATATTCCTAGAAGCAAATAGAAGTACATTCCTTTTAAAACATTCTTTAATTCAGGGGCGCCTGGGTGGTTTAGTCGGTTAAGCGTCCGACTTTCGCTTAGGTCATGATCTCACGGTTCGTGGGTTCGAGCCCCGCGTCGGGGTCTGTGCTGACTGCCAGCTCAGAGCCTGGAGCCTGTTTCAGTCTGTGACTCCCTCTCTCTCTGACCCTCCCCTGCTCACACTTTCCCTCTCTCTCCTAGAAATTAAAAAATAAATAAATAAATAAATAAATAAAATATTCTTTAATTCAGGCACTAATTATAATTTCCCTCCACAATTATCCAGGTTTTACTATATTACAATAACACAGTGTCATAGTCACTCAACAAGTTATGATGAATTTACTAGTTCATCAATATAAATATAAACAGGAAATATTTTTTTACTGAGCTAGTTCTAACAAATCTGGCTCCACACTTTATTAGAATGGCTATTCTGACTAGGATAGAGGGGAGGTATTCAGCCTTAAATTATACTATCATTGGTTTGGGGGGGAAATGGAGGCAGCACTATCCACCAGAAATATAATGAAAGTCACATACATAATTTGAAAATTTCTAGTAACTTCATTAAAATGAGTAAAAAGAAAACAGGTGGAATTAACTTAGGGTTAATAGGGCTGTTGCTGGAACTATCCAGAGACTGCTTCTCCACCCCACTTGCAGCTAGATGCCTGCCAATGAAATGTGACGGGAAGGACTGTGTGCACTTCCAGGAGACCTACCTTTTTATTAACTACACCCCACCCCAAGTTCTCTTTCCTCTTTTACAAGCAAGATCTAGAAAAGTTAAGGTGTTCCCAGGTTTGCTAAAGCCACAAAATGGAAATATGCTGCTATTTTTCATCATAGAAAAAAAGCAACTTGCTCACCAGGAAGATCTGCCTTGGACAACTGGGTAGGAAGGAAAATAAACCTCTAATGTGTTTGGCCATTATATAATTTGGGATCATTTAGTGTCACACATTAATCTACCTAAATTGATACACCTAGTTACAATTAAGAAAGAAAGAGGACCCAACATTTGATTTTTGAGTTTAATTTCATGGTGACAACATGGTATGTGGTAAAAACTGTAGTTTTATATTTAGCGAGCTGTCTCACTTGGTCAATTATTCTATGAGGAAGGGTTTCATCAAAAAATGCTTCCTGGGATGTTTATAATTATTGGTAGAGATGTCAGGTAATGTAAGGGTTACTGGGCAAAACATGATAAGAGAAAAATAAAAGGAATTCAAGTAGTATGAAAGATAAATTAACCATAAGAAACTTCTGGATAGGCATACTGATACACAGAATGAGTGTGTGTGTATGTTTATGTGTCTGTATCTGGATGTATCTCTAAGACCAATGTGGGGCTTGAACTCACCACCCTGAGATCAAGAGTTGCACACCCCACTGAATAAGCCAGCCAGGCGCCCCCATAACAGGTGTGTTTTAAGATACTGGAAAAAGAAATATGTGAAGCATTTAAATTACTTCCATTATTTAAACCAAAGTTTACTAGGGTTCTTCTCAGTACTACACATTGTACAAAGTGTAATGAGGTCTTGAAAAAAGAAAAATCAAGCTACAGCTTCTGTTCTTATTTCCTTCTTTCTTCACTAACAACTGGTGAATGGTTACCTTTTTGAACTTATTCCCAAGTATAAAATTTTTCCCACAGGCAGTTAATGAATGACAATATTCCTGGAAAATTTTTATGAGGTGACCTTCCTTATTTGCAAGAGGATTTGATAGAATCTTACTTCGGTCAAACCCTGTTTATCATTTTCCTAAACCAAGAATTAGAACCTAAGAAATTAACCACCACCTCTGGGGCTTTCATGTTAACACTAAACATATCTTTTAAAAACAAAAGCATAAAATAACTCAGCAACTATCTCTGTTTCCCTCTGAAAACAGATTTCTTAATCACTTGACACAATTTAAAAAGATACACAAAGTCCAAAAATTATTATATAGTTAGAATATGAATATTTTCTAGATTATAATGAATGAGTCATTGAAAGGGTATATATATTCATATTAATAAGTAGAAATATGATGTGCTTTCTAGAGTATGGTTGTTTCCTTTTGGATCAAATTCTTCAAGATATAAAATACCACTTAAACAGTGTGAACACTGCTTAGAGGCTATATCCCACATCCATCTTCTTAAGCCTTTCTGCTATACTTCTAATACCCTGAAAACTATGTTTGAGAAAATCAACAATTTTCTTTGAGAGCTAAGAATAAGCAGAAAAATAACTTCATCATTTAGCAGGCCTGGAAGATGAAATAACAGCTTCTAGGCAGCTGTTTAGAGGTCTATACTTTTATCATTGAACAGTTATCTGTTTATAAATGATCTGAACTTTGGAGAATAAAGATTTAAAGAAACTTTATTTTATAAAACCAAAATGTTTAAAAGGCTTATTTACCCATCAAAATCAAATAAAACACAAAATAGTCCAGATACGTAAAACATTGGAGAAATCATTTTTATTTAAGAGGAAAGCAAGGCCAAAATTAACAAGAGCAAAAACAGGAACAGAAGCCAAACCTCTAAATTTTTAGACTCCAAGATCAATGGATTTCACAACATCATACTAAAACCAAGCCACAGGATATTGAGTCCTCCTTTCCTTTTGTCCTTTCTTTTCATCTTTTTTTCTTTACCTCTGCCTAGGTTTAAAGAAACGGTAAAACAGAAAGGGTGGACTGAAATTCAAAACACTTAAGTGAAGTTGAAGTGATGCCGCCATCCTGCCGCCATCCTGAAGTTGAAGCAGTCCCGCCTTCCAAGGACTTTGGAAGAGTCCCTTCATATCTCAAGGCCTCAGTTTACTCATCTGTATAGAAGGTATGATCTCTAAGGTCCATACGGATTTAGAGTTCCACAATTTCACAAAATAGTATCTTCTCTTAAATATTATAACTAAAAAAATGTTGGTCATAGGAAATGATACTTTAAATTGGTATTACTCAAAGTTGGAGCTGGATATTTGATAATTTCAATAATAAAACATTTAGCTTATTGCAAATTTTAAACCCATGTATAGTAGTATACTACTTTACCAAGCCCCTATGTAAAGACTGCACAGCTTAAAACCTACCATATAGCAAGGTTCTCTCCTACAAAACAGAATCATACCGATTTGATTCAAAAGAATATAGATGATCATTTATATTACAATCCAGTTAAACCAAACATATATGTTAATGCCATTATATGAATTAAATCCATCATTGTGAAAGAAGCAAAAAGTAGTTTCCTAATAGGACACAACAAATAAATTCCAAGAAATACACATGTATCTGTCAAGGTGAATTTTCTTCATGGAGTTTATTTGATGTTTAGTGTTTGTCTTTAAGTTGATAATTATTTTTAAAATGGAATTATTTACCAGTTGCAACAAGCTTTACAATAGCATAGTTGTAAGCTCTCCCAAGGGTGTAAAAACATACTTAAACAGTAGAGACTGATAGACAATACTTCATCTCAATTTTTTCAATCTGACCAAAAAAAAAAAAAAATCATAAAAATGTCTCCGTGTGAAATACTATGTTTATAGGACCATTTATGGCTCTTGGGACTTTTTACCTACACATTATATGAAAATTATGTGAAAGAACTGAAAATAAAAGCAAAGCCAAAAAACTCTTCAAGATCTAATTTTAACACTGTACTTCTCAATGCAGAATGTCTCCCAAGAATCGTGGGGTTAACTTCAGATACTCAGAGTGACATTTACTGCTGCAGGTATTACACTGATAACTCATCAATCTGTAGACGAAGGCTGAAATCACCAATTTGTAACCAACAGTTGTTTCTACATGTTCAAGATTATCTGGAAATAGATGGAACTGTTTGTTAACTCTACATTCTCCCCCAATAACTTCAAAACATGACCTGATTAATTAAGTACATTATACTGAGGCAACACAGCACAGTGATTAAGAAAGATGGAGGTGCAAGGAGAGATATCATTTACAATTTAGGGAACTTTGTGCTATATTTTAAGCTTTAGTTTTCAACTCTATAAAACAGGGAAATCTTATGTACATGTGTATGCATACATATGTGTGTGCTTGTGTATATATATATACACACATAAATATATATGTGTGTGTGTGTATAAAACAAACCTACTATGGATTATTCTCAGAGTTATATAACAGGACTTAAAATGTTAGCTTTTTGGAAAATACCTATACCTTAACTGGTACTCTTTACAAGAGGCCCTTTATTGTTCTGCGCACTGCTTAGCAGAGCTATTTTTACGTTCTCCTAAAATGTCCTTCTCTTATCTCTTTTCTGATACTGTCTTGATTTTTCTGTTTTTGTGAGAACAAGAACTGAAAAATTCTAGCAAGAGAAAACTCTTAATTGCCAGTGTCAAGAGCTGCATAGAATACCCTTAAATTCTTTGCTGCTAGGACTCCAGGAAGGCAACGCCACCAACAGTCCCTGAGCTTTCTCATTGTTCTCTTGGTTACAGGGGCTCTTTTCTTTGATGAATTCATATTTTATGAACCATGACAGAGATTTTCCTCATGCTTTCTGTGGCTGTAAAAGAGAGTGAAACTCACTGACCAATATGTAAATGAAACCTGCAGCTACACCATACCCACCCGGCTCAGGAATGGCTTGCCCAGAGTTATTATCCCTTCAACATACCTAAAGGAACTTCAACAGATTTTCAGGAGGTTGAATTCAAAATTGCTTTCCTTAAATTCCTCATTATCTTGAGATTACTTGAACTCTGAGGAGATCAAGCATTTACTTTTCAAGGATAAGTTTAAAACAAACTTCTAAGAATATAAACAATTAACAATGTGCCATTTTTGTTGGTGTAAATAATCACCCACAGAAAACACACTCCCACATAGAGAATTCCCTTGGAAGTATAACTGTTAAAATAAATAACATACAAATAACTTCCACAGAAGACTGTGATTATAGTACAGTGGATGCTATTTCTACAAGACCAATTGACAATCTTTAGTTTTCTTTTTTAATAAAAAGTAAATGAGTGTGTTTCTAATGAGAATATGTAACATTAAGCCTGAAAATTAGTAAGTAAACCTTGCATTTTAAAAACAAGTGAATAGAAGTGAATGCAGTTGAATCTGAAAGCAATCATTTTCAGAATTTGGCCTAAAGAATACTGACAATGAATTTCACATTAATGAAAGTGCTTTTAACCCTGAAAATACTGCAACATCACTAGTTTATTTCTAAAATTGTGGCAATGATTTTCAAAAAAAAAGCTGATTAATCAAAACAAACTTCCTGGCAGATAAGATCTAAAACAAAGATGCCAAAAAAATCATAAAGCAAATATCAAAGCAAGGCATAATGTACCAAAATATTGCTTCCCAATTGAAAACATGCATTTCTGTCTTCTCTTCAAATGCTAACTTTACTGTCACTAAAATAAAGATCATTTACTTTATTCTGAATATTTTTTTCCTATTAGATTATAAGTGGGGAATGTCCCTTTATGAGAAGACCAGTTCTGGGAAGATGAACTTTCACAGTGAGAAACCTTAAACAACACATGTAAGGGAAAATAAGAGAATTCCAGTGCTTCCTACTGAGTTTCCATCCCAGGCCTGCCAGGTTATTGAGAGAACTCCTGCCTAGTTCCAATGAGCCCATTTTCTTTATTCTACCTTCACAGAGTATACTGTCCATAACATATTTGCCCTGCTTAAGATATAAAAACTGAAAGTTTAAAAAATAACACAAGTTAGGGCACCTGGGTGGCTCAGTCGGTTAAGTGTTCGATTTAGGCTCAGGTCATGATCCCATGGTTTGTGAGGTCAAGACCCCCATCAGGCTCTGTGCTGACAACTCAGAGCCTGGAGCCTGCTTCAGACTCTGTGTTTCCCTCACTCTCTGCCCCTCTCCCATTCATGCTCTGTTGCTGTCTCTCAAAAATAAATAAAAACATTAAAAAAATCTTTTTAAATGCTGACATTTATTTATTATTGAGAGACAGAGCATGAGCTGGGGAGGGGCAGAGAGAGGCAGAGACACAGAATCCGAAGCAGGCTCCAGGCTCTGAGTTGTCAGTACAGAAGCTGACCCGGGGCTCGAACTCACAAACCACAACAAGATCATGACTTGAGATAAAGTTGGATGTTTAACCAACTGAGCCACCCAGGTGCTCTACATACTTAAAAAAAAAAAAAAAAAAGGAAAGAAAGAAAGAAAGAAAGAAAAAGAAAAAAACGGAAACACTGAGATAGTACTTTCACCTGTCAAATGGGTCCAGAAATAGTAAGGAATAGCCTTTCTGGAGTACAATTTCATAATTCAAATAAAAAGCACTAAAAATATATATTTATCCTTTGACTCAGCAATTCCTACATAAATAATGAAGGAATGAAAGAATCTTTAAAATAGAAACAAAATATCTACTAACAGAGAACTGGTTAAATAACCTACAGCATAAATAATGAAATGCAATGCAAGCATTAAATTTTTACTAAAATATATATTGATATGTAAAGATTTTTAAATATAGAAGTTGACAAAAATAGACCATATCACTTAAATTCATGTTCGTTTATGGCTATAGTATAAAACTCCTAAAGAGTGCAACACAGGCGGTTCTTGCATGTTTCTCCTCTGGAGAGGGGGGTGAGTATATTTCACCTGTGGAAGGAAGTGTATTTATGAACAGGAAAGTGGAATGTGGTTGCTGTATCATTGAATAATATGTATTTTGAGTGTAAAGAAAGGGAATAGTTTTGTGACCAAAACGATAATAAACTGTTTTTCACAAACACCTAAATAAAGCCTACTCCCAAGGTTTCCCAAGGAAACGTACCTAATCCATTGATGTTGGCCACAGCCATGTAATTTGATTTGGCCAATAACATATGAGTATTCGAATATGATCTATGTCACACACCAGTAGAAGCTTTAAATTCACTGTAGTTTAAATTCACTGGGCTCAGTCTCTTCTATCACAAGAATGGGTCTGTCCACAGAGGGACTACCTCTTTAGGCTGGATCTCCAAATGAGAAGACACTTGGAGCAGAACTTAGTCACAGTAGGAAATAAATCTGATTTATTGAATTTTTGAGGTTGTTTGATATGTAGCAAAGTTATTTAAAAAATATACAATGCAATGCTATTCTGCAAAATGTCATTATGGGAGAATTTTTCTTTTGTTTCGCTTATCTTTATTTCCTTTTTTTTTTTTTTACAACTATGTATTACATAATCACACAGTAGTTCAAAAGTAGCTCAACAAGCTAGAAGGATTCACTTTGACTGCATACATTATAATGTCTAAAGAAATATTAGTCAGCTATTTGTTAGCCAAGGAAGAACATCAAAAATGCCATACACAAAAGCACTGGCAGTGCCCATCCATGCACAGTACAGAGGAGAAGAAGCCTTAGCTAGTGAGCTTAGAGATATTTTTGGTCCAACTGGCAATCTCCTAGCTCAGAGACGGGTACAGAAGCTGTAGCTAAGGAACTCTTGAGATTTGTGGTCCATTGCACACTCATCCCTATTGGAAATGGCTACATCAAGCCGCCTTATTAGCTCAATTACATTAAACATTCAATTCATCTAACTCCTTCTGTCTTGATGACACTCCAGCCAAACAGTCTTCGGAATATTACATGGTTTCACATTTTCAACCAATGGAGAAGAAATTTGCTGATACAATGGGCTCAGATAAAGTTACTTAAGTTAATAAAGTTAATAAATTGGGATTCAGATATCATTTTTAGGGAGGAGAGCAACAAAGAACCATTCAAAAACTACATCACAGTGCACCCTCCTCTCCTTTCCAGGAACCCAATTCCTTCCTTTCTGCTTCATACACACGTCAAGTATACGAGCGCTTTCCTCTGCAGAGAACTATAAGCTCCTTGAAATCTTCTCCCCATAGCAACAAGTGAGCAGCAGAATCTCAAGAAATATTTACGTAATTGATTTCTGAGCACATTAATTTGGCAGTTTCGGGGCAGGGAGGCTTAGGCTTTAAAGAGAGCAGTCCCTCACCAAACATATTTACTACTATTGCAAGGCAGAGTCTTGAGCACTTATTTACAAATTATCTGAAAAAGAAAAAGTTACAAGACTATGAGATAAATATGGTTATCATTCTCATATTCTCATATGAGACAGCAAGACTCAAACGATTAATAACATTCCCAAGGTCAGTAGTAGTACACCTGAGATCCAGAGTCTATTAGCTTGGTTTTATGAGTATTGCCTCCTGCTAATTTTAGCTTCTTACACTAATGTAAGACTCACTGGAAATGTAACAAGATAGAAACTATTACACTCCTCAGAAGAGTACAGTGTGAGACTGGAAAGTTTGGAACAGGAAGTAAGAGCCCCAGGGAAGAGTGCTTGCATAAAAACAGAAAAATACCAATTGGTCTTCTGTGGAGGGCAGGGACCAGAGTTCTTGTCTGGTCAAGTGTGATGTGAAAGTCTGGGACTAGAGCTGAATTTCTAAGGACAATAGAGGGCAGATGGGGCTTTGCGACACACAACCTTACCTGCTTTTGGCCAGGTAACAAACAACCTTGTTGTTGTAATGGCAATGATGTAAAGAATATTTATTTACAGTCTTGATAAGGTGCCTAATCTCACCCTAGAGGTAAGGGGAAAGAGGCTGAGAAGTCATGTCTAATTTACAGTTAATGGGGCTCACTCAGTCTTAACTTACTCTTTCTTCCTTCTTTACACATATGACAATGAGAAAATAATTACAAAAATTACAGTAAAACTCCTTTTCTGTATTTGAGAAACAAGGATAATAATAATAATAGCAATTCCTTGGAGTTACACTGAAAGGCCTAAATCAGAGGCTGTGGTAAAATATATATTGCACATTGAATATAGGGGCAATCCACTGCTCTCTCCTCACTTCCCATCCCTGTGAATCTGAAAACAACTTTAGATGTCTGATCCAGGCCCAAGGTTTTAAAAAATAGTTAGTTTATCAATAGACAAATTTCTAACTTTTAATCTTAGCAGTACTTCTGGGTACAGCCATCACTGATGAGTTGTGGATCATACGGTTGTCTTTCCATGTTTTTTCAGAAAGCTTTTACTCTAGTGTTCAGTAACAAATAACATTTTTATCATGATCCAGTTCAGACAAGACACACATATATGTAATATAGATCTGAAACAAAAATTTCAGAAAGTAATGCTTACCTTTCCTATATGTACTACATTCTTAACTATTCCATTTTAATAAAAGAAATGCTAGCCACAAAACAGTAGATTGACTTAATTATTCACTAACCTATAATGTAAAAAGCACTGGTCTAGACTATACAGGTCTAAAAGACCCAATTTGAGGACATTTATTTTATTGATGTATTCATGTATGTATTTGTTTACTGTACATCTACGAATTATAACACTTTAAAAAAAGAATATTTTGATATTCTTTAAATTATCCTAATTCACCCGTGCTTGGGTGGCTCAGTCCGTTAAGTGTCTGACTTCGGCTCAGGTCATAATCTTGTGGTTTGTGAGTTCAAGCCCTGCATTGGGCTTTGTGCTAACAGCTCATAGCCTGGAGCCTGCTTCAGATTCTGTGTCTCCCTCTCTACCCTTCCCCTGCTCATGCTCTGTCTCTCAAAAATAAATAAATGTTAAAAAAATTTAAATTATCCTAATTCAGTTTGTTCAAGAAAGGTAAGCACTCTACAAACTCTCAATTACTTAGCTTGTAAACTGACGGTAATTTTAAAATGCAATTTATTTCTAGAGACTAAACATTTTTAGACTTAGTCTCATTTGCTAAATATAACAGATTTCTTTTTAAAGGAAGAATACTTGAAAATGTTTTCCAAACACAGGTATCAAGGCTCTGCCTCAGCTGTTAAAATTTATGGCAGGCATGACAAACACAAGGCC
>NW_027531880.1:1416455-1590216 GCF_008692635.1 Crocuta crocuta
TTTTACTGAAACCCATTCAGTCTTCAGTTTCTATCTCAATCCTCTCAGAAGCTACCCAAAAACTGGAGTTGGCAATATGTTCATGCAATAAATACATACTGAGACTCCACCATGTCAGGCATTGTTCTAGGTATGGATGGGCACAGTGGTAAAATACAAAGTATCTAACCTCAAAGAACATAAGTTTCAGGGAGGAAAGTAGCCAACATATGGATAAGCAAATACATGAATCATTCCAGGTTGCTTAGTGCTATGAAGAACAGAATAGAACAGAATGTAATGGTTGGGGTGGGTGAGTGCTACTTGAGAGGCTAGGCACGGTGTAGATATCGGTCAGGGTGCAAGTACAGAGAATGGGATCTACTTAGGAAGTTTAAGACTATTACTTATTAGATATTAAACACTTTACAGACTGCTAGAAGGGCTAATAAAAAAGCCAGGCTGAGTGTCCAGGACATACTTCCAGAGCTGTACTGCAGAAATGAACTACTACAGGAGGCACTGCCTTGACCATGATGAGGAATGTGCTGTCACTACAACCACCATTAACTGGCACCCCATATCCCGCCTCTGGACAGGCACATAAGCAATGCACATTTGGACACCTGCCACAGAAGCCACAGAAAAATGAAACTCCAGTAGAAAGAGCAGCACTATTCTAGGCAGACTGGGCCTCTTTGTGGCTCATGTTCATCTCACATGGAGTTCTAATGGCCAAACCTAAATCACAAGTCTGAACCCGAGCAGCCATGGGATAAGGGATATACAATTTTCACCCTTCTAGGCAATTCAGAGGCATAGATGCCTGAGAAATAATTTTTGAGCAGGCTGTTGATTAATGGGGAGGGGCCAACAAAAGGAAGAATGTTCCAAGTGTGGTGAAACAATAAAAGGCTGAGGGTGGGAATAAGCTTAGTATATTCACAGAGCAGCAAAAAGTCCAGTGTGGCTGGGGCTTGTGCAGCAAGAAAAATATTGGCAAGAGATGAGGTGGGGGTGAAGACAGGGGGTTGATGTCAGAAGTCCAATCACGTGAGCCATGTAGGTCTTTTTTTTTTTTTTTCTTTAATGTTTTTATTTCTGAGAGAGAGAGAGAGAGACAGTGTGAGCAGGGGAGGGTCAGGGAGACAGGGTCAAAACATTTAAATTTGCTTTTATTTTTACAATTATAATGTCTTAACCTTTCGAGCCTACATGCATTTTTGCTCCAATTTTAAAAGAAAACATGAAGCAAAACTTTTTGGTTTTTTTAGTTTTTAAAGTTTTATTTATTTATTTTGAGAAAAAGCAAGCATGAGAGGGGGAGAGGCAGAGAGGAGAGACAGCTTCCCAAACAGGCTCTGCAATGCCAACACAGAACCTGACAAGGCGACTGATCTCATGAATCAGGAGATCATGACCTGAGCCAAAATCAAAAGTCTGATGCCACCCAGGTGTCCCTTATTCTTTTCTTCTTTCTTCCTTTCCTTTCTTTCTTTCTATCTTTCTTTCTCTCTTTCCTTCCTTCCTTCCTTCCTTCCTTCCTTCTGAGAGAAAGAGCATATGTGAGCACCCAGGCAAGCAGGAGAGGGACAGAGGGAAAAAATCTCAAGCAGGCTCCACACCCAGCACTGAGCTAGATGCAGGGCTCAATCCCATGACCCTGAGATCACAACCTGATCCAAAGTCAAGAGATGGATGCTTAGGTGAATGAGTCATCCAGGTGCCCAGAGAGTCAGTTTTAAATACATTCTGATATATTATCTATTTCATGTATTTGTATATTATTTATATAATTTCTTTTACCGTTTTTCTTCAAAGCAGCCACAATACTGGCTTTGATGAATTCCTGCAATTTTGGACAGAGTCAGAAAAAAAATTATTTTTTTCCCATACAGCCTGCTTTCGTGATTCTTTTCACACACAAACTGAATCTGAACCATGCTTTCTTTCCATTTCACAAGCTCCTGCCTGCTCCAGCTCCCCTATATACACTACATTATATGAGGTGAGAGGTGGTAAATAAAAGAACACAGAAAAGGGAGTCAATCTCTGTAAGACTATACCCAGGAAGTCCTGCCTCTTGTCATGCTCTTGTGTACCCTTTCCACCTTTGTACCAGAGTTTAATATATGTTTTTCAAGCATATTTGGTAGAGGGCTGCAGCAAGCCCTCAATGAACCTTCCATTATAAGCTGGCTTTGATGGTTTCTTACCTTCTGCTGCTCCCACACACACAACCCACCTCCATCTCCTGAAAGGACACCTATACGAAGTTATAGTGTAAGTAACATTCTTTTACACTCACATTCTTTATTTTATTCTTTCATCCATTTATTCATTCATGTTCATTTCTCTAGATCACCCAGCAATGTTTGTTTTCCCATGTTATCCATTACATGCTCACATATCTTTCTTCCCCAAAAGAAATTATAAAAGAGCCCTAACTTTAGCATACTGTTGTGTTTTGTTTTTCATTTTTCTAAGAAAGTAGGCAGAGTGGGGACAACAAAGAGGTTAAATCCTTCAGCTTCAGAGACAGATAAAAAGGAAGGCAAGGAAATACTCCAAAATTTTGTGTTTAGGCTACAGGAATACTAAAGGCATTTTTTTTACTATTTTAAAATTTTTACTTATTTATTTTGAGAGAAACAGAGACAGCATGAGTAGGGGAAAGGCAGAGGGAGAGGGAGAGGGAGAGAATCCCCAGCATCCATGCTGCCAGCACAGAGCCAGACATGGAACTCGAACCCATGAAGCTGTGAGATCATGACCTAAACTGAAACCAAGAGTCGGACACTTAACCAACTGAGCCACCTAGGCACCCCCCCCTTTTTTAAAGTTCTGAAGGCATAATATTAATAAAAATATTAATAAAAACAAAGTATACGGCTGCCACATATAGTCATGTCTCAAATGTGTTCCTGAGTATAACGTCTTCCCAGACTTGACATGTCATACAATATTTAAGTGAAAGCCCTAAAAGCCCTTAGGAGGTGAAATATTGTGATAAGAGAAAAACAGGAAATGATGGCAAAAGAAAATAATAAGTCAGGGAAATTCTGTAACTTAGAGATATCATGAGTTTGAAAGTAAAGGGATTTGCTGCAAAAATAAAATGGGAAAAACAGGTTAATAAAAAAAAAAGAAGGCAAATAAGGAGAGCAGAGTTTAGCACAAATGCCTAGATAATGTGCAAAAACAGACATCAGAGAACTTCAGACTCTACCCAACTGCCACAGACATCTGTAAAATTGTTAGGCAGCTAATGTAGAGAACATGTGAGAATACAGGATTAAGGAATATAAGTGATAACATAGTTATCCTAGATTGGAGAAGAAGGCTAATAGGAAAGAATGAAGACAGAGATTGAAAATAGGTTGCTGTGACTTTTGACAGGCACACAGCCTGTTTCAGAAGCACGCTGCCCTGCTCAAGCTAATAAACAAATTTGTAGGAGGCACCTTGGAAGAGGAATATTAGTAGACTCCACTGAGACTGCCAGAGTAACAATTTTGGTCTATAGCATTTATATAGTTCCTCTTTTTTTTTTTCTTAAGATGTCAAGAGAGATGATTAGTAGCACCAATCCCTAAGGAATCATCTTTACAAAATGCAGTTTCTTTATGAGCTTTATAACCTTCTTCCAAAAGACAGTATAAAATATAAAATCAAAGTTAAGACTCTGGGGGCACTGGGTGGCTCAGTCAGTTATACATTGTCCAACTCTTGATCTGAGCTCAGGTCATGAACTGATGGTTCAGGAGTTTGAGCTACGCATCGGGCTCTGCACAGATGATGTGGAGCCTGCTTGGGATTCTTTCTCTCCTCTCTATTCCTCACCTGCTTGTGTGCACTCTCTTTCTCTCAATCTCAAAATAAAAAAAAAATATGCTTTTGAAAAAAAGAGTTAAGACTGTGGAGTCTGACTTTAGGAATGCAGAAATGTTGCTTAAACACTTCAACTGCCTTATCTGTAATATGAAGATGATATTAATTATAAAGGTCCTCTTAACCAGGCTGTACTGGGGTATTTGTCAAAAGACAAACTCCTTGGAAAAAATTTAAAAATCTGAAATTGACTGGTCTGAGGCGATTACTCAATCCAGGCTTTTACCTCATTCCATGTTTTAGAAGACTCCTAAGAAAAAACTTTTGCAAGCCACATAGACAACACTGGCAGAAGCAGAAGACATCTTCAAAGGCAACTTCTTTACTATGTATTACTCATCATCTTGCTTAAAACACATTCATATCTATATTAACTGCAACAAACTACATGCCATAGAACCTTATTTGAGAAAAAGATGTTGAAAGTCACTTAGTCCAAATATTCTTTTAGCTGAACCTCTTCTTCAGTACCCCAGATAACTGCCCAGTCTATGCTTAGACACCGTCAGGTCAAGAAAGCCACATTTATAGAGGCAGTACACTTTACCTATAGACAACTCCAACTTTGAGAAAGACTGACTTGTTTGTTCTAGGATATTTTATTTTTATTCCTAAAATTGCCTGCATCTACTATTTTAAGGTCAAGTAGATTCATTTTAACCAAATAGCTTTTTAGCTATTTGCTATACTATACATATGTATATATGCTATATATGCTATACATATGCTATACTATATATGCTATATATGCTATACATATGCTATACTATACATATATGGAAGACAGCATATATATGTATAGCAAAACTCAGTATTACATTTTGTTCTGCCAAAGGTTTTTGAAGTAATGGGTAAAAAAGCATTTTGTCTATCATAAATTATGTACTAACATATCTGATTAAAATCAGAAACCATCAGCATTATCCTTATATCAAAACAAGACAAATCACAAGAAAACTATAGGCCAATATCTCTCAAGAACATGGATGCAAAAATCCTCAACAAAACATTACCAAACCACATTCAACAACATCTTAAAAGAATCATTCACCACAATCAAGTAGGATTTATTGTGGGAATGCAAAGATGGTTCAATATCAATCAGTATGATACACCATCTCAACAAAGGATAAAAAATCATATATTATATCTCAGATGCAAAAAAAGCACTCAACAAAATTTAACATCCATTCATAATAAAAATTCTCAACAAAGTGAGTTTAGAGGTCACATAACTCAACATAATATATGAAAAAGCTACAGCTAACATCATACTCTGCAGTGAAAAACAAAGGTTTTCCTCTAAATCAGAAACAAGACAAGATGTCCACTCTTGCCACTTTTAATCAACATGTTACATGTCCTAGCCACAGCAATCAGACCAAGAAAAATAAGAGGCATCTATACTGGTAAAGAAGTAGTTAAACTGTCACTATTTGCAGATGACATGATGCTATACATAGAAAATCCTAAAGACTCCACCAAAAACCTACTAGAAGTAATAAATGTGAATCCAGTAAAGTTGTAGGACACAAAATTAATACCCCAAAATAAGTAGCATTTCTATACACTAACAAAGTAGCAGAAAGAGAAATTAAGAAAACAATCCCATTTATGATTGTACCAAAAAGAATAAAATACTTAGGAATAAATTTAGCTAAGGAGGTGGAAGATTTATACTCTGTAAACTATAAAACACTGATAAAAGAAATTGAAGATGACACAAAAAATGGAAAGATATTCCATGTTCATAGATTGGAAGATTTAATATTGCTAAAATGTTTATACTATCAAAACCAACTGACATTCCATGTAATCCCTATCAAAATACCAACAGCATTTTTCACAGAACTAGAACAAGGAATCCTAAATTTTGTGTGGACCCATAAAAGGCCCTGAATAGTCAAAGTGATCTTGAGAAAGAAAAACAAAGCTGGAGGGATCACAGTTTCACATTTCAAGATAGATTACAAACCTGCAGTAATCAGAACAGTATGACACTGGCATGAAAACAGATACGTAGATCAATGGAACTGAAAAGAAACCTCAAAGATAAATTTACCCTTAGATGGTCAATTAATCTATGACAAAGGAGGCAATGGAGAAAAGATAGTCTCTTTAATAAATGGTGCTGGGAAAACTGGACACCTACGTGCAAAAAAATTAAACTGGACCACTTTCTAACACCATACACAAAAATAAACTCAAAACAGATGAAAGACCTAAATTTGAGATCTGAAACCATAAAAAATCATAGAGAACACAGCTAGTAATTTCTCTCATATTGCTGTAGTAACGTTTTTCTAGGTAAGTCTCCTAAGGCAAAGGAAATCAAACCAAAAATAAACTATTGGGAATAAACCAAAAAAAAGATTTTGCACAGTGAAGGAAACAATAAACAAAACTGAAAGACAATCTACTGAATTGGAGAAGATATTTGCAAATGACATATCTGATAAAGGGTTAGTATCCAAAATATATAAAGAACTTATACAAGTCAACATCAAAAATGCCAAATAATCCAATTTAAAAAGGGGCAAAGATATGAACAATTTCTTCAAGAAGACATATAAATGACCAACAGACACATGAAAAGATGCTCAATCACTCACATCAGGGAAACGCAATTCAAAACCACAATGAGATATCACCTTACACACCTATCAGAATGGCAAAAATCAAAAGCTCAAGAAATAACAAGTGTTGGTTAGAATGTGGAGAAAAAGGAACCCTTGTACATTACTGGTAGGAGTGCAAACTGGTGCAGCCATTGTGGAAGATGGTATGGACGTCCCTAAAAAAGTTAAAAATAGAACTACCCTATAATCTAAAAATCACACTACTAGGCATTCACCCAAAGAATACAAAAATACTAATTCAAAAGTATATATGCACCCCTGTGTTTAATGACGCATTATTTACACTAGCCAAGAAATGGAAGCAACATAAGTGTCTATCGATAGAGGAATAGGTAAGGAAGATGTGATATAATATATACACAGAATGCAGCATTATGCAGCCATATAAAAGGATGAGATCATGACATCTGTGACAACATGAATGGACCTAGAGGCTATTACGACAACTGAAAAAAGTCAGACTGAGAAAGATAAATACCATATGATTTCATTCATATGTGGAATCTAAAAAAACAAATTAATAAACAAACAAAAAACCAAAATAAGGCCTATAGAGGCCTAGAGAAAACAAACTCATAGTTGCCAGGAGGAGAGGGTAAAGAGATGGTGAAAGTGGGTGAAGAAGAATGAGAGATACAGGTTTCCAATTATGGAGTGAATAAGTCATGAAAACAAAAGGCACATTATAAGGAATATAGTCAATGATACTATAATAGCATTGTATGGGGACAGATGGTATCTACACTTGTGTTGAGCTCAACATAATGTACAAACTTGTCAAATCACTGCTGTACACCTGAAACTAACATAACGCTATGTGTTAACTATACTAAAAAAATTTTAAAAACAGAAATCATATCTCTTCTATTCATAGTAATATGTATTTCTTTCACTGAAATACAGAAAAGTAAAGGTATGTAAATTTTGTCGCCAGTGCCCAAGTGTAAAACAGAATCCTATGCAATTATGACTGTTCCATTCTGATCCATCCATTAAAGATAACTGCCATATCCAACATGGCAGAACTGATATGTACAGAGAAAATCTACAGTGACATTCTCCAAACAGAGGGGGGTGCTGGAAAACACAGAGAAGCTCAAACTTCTAGCTTTGGATACAAAAATGTAACCATGTTTTATTGGACTAGACAATAAAGTACATAGGCATGTTCCAAACATTCCTACTTACCTGAACCACCAGATGTTTATTGGATTACACTTTCTGGCACAACTACATTCTGAACCTCTTTCAAAGGCCCTTTGAATTGACAATGTATGTTAATAACATCCAAAAAAGTACAATTTTGTTGAATAAAACACAAGCAATGTAGGAAACATAATTAAACAAAAACTGTATCCATATCTTCAAACTATGGAATTACATGTGTTTACAGTTACTTACAATTGGCAAAAAGAAGCAAGAATGAGAAGCTCTTGGTGGAAAAGAAGCAAAATGTTGTATGCAAACTGACCAGAAGAAAAGAAAAATAAAAGATTTTTTTAATGTTTTATTTATTTCTGAGAGAGCGAGAGTGAGAGCGAGCAGGGGAAGATCAGAGAGAGAGGAAGACAAAGAATCTGAAACAGGATCTAGGCTCTGAGCTAGCTGTTATAATGCACAGAGCCCAACGTAGGGCTCAAACCCATCAACTGTGAGATCATGACCTGAACCGAAGTCGGAGGCTTAACCGACTGAGCCACCCAGGCGCCCCGAAAAATAAAAGACTTTAAAGTGGATACTGAATCTGCTGGAAAATTTGAAAGAAAAATCCAGTCTAGTACAAAACCCTTCTCCCCGCCTGACCACCCCCACAGTGTTCTGCAGATGGCGTACAATACCCAGAAGCAGGGATGCAGATGCACTCATGCAACGCTTTAAATACACACTTAATTACAACTCAAGTCTTCAAGAAAAGCAAAGAAGGTTCTGAACCTCTTTCAAAGGCCCTTTGAATTGACAACGTATGTTAATATAACATCCAAAAAAAGTACAATTTTGTTGAATAAAACACAAGCAATGTAGGAAACATAATTAAACAAAAACCAGAAAAAGGTCAATGGTGACTGATCATTAATGGTTATGTTTTCAAGGTTTTAATTTTTCCTACTTTATATCACTCTTTCTCAGAATCTGGGGAAACCAAAATGAGCCTTTATTTTAAAAGGAAGCATGAAGATAAAAATATTTATAGTGAGGGATAGACTCATCAGCCAATGTAAACAAAGAAATTAGATCATGAACATTCTCCTGGTTTTCTTGGGGAAAGAAGGCTATGCCCACTGTCCATGTTCCTCTGAGAGCTAAGCCCTTCTGGCCCTGGGAGTCCTAGTGAATCATATCATTGTCGCCTGACTGACAGGATACCCCTTCAGAACACTCACTTCTGGCCAGCAAAACAAGGTGTATGCAATTTCTGGTATTTTATTTTTTCAAATAATCTTAATGGTTTCCTTTTAAGGATCAATTATTTCTGAATTAAATATACCAATTTTTTAGGAGAGGCTTCAAATTTCTAGGGGCAGGGGGGAGGGGCAACAGTGCTGGATGATGTAAGATTCATTTTGAGATATGCCTACAAATGTCTACCTGGAGGAATCAACCATGTCCTAGGTAACTAGGAACAAGTGCCTGAGTCACCTGAGACCAAGGTACACTGTATTTATCCTTTTATACCCCTCCAGAGCTCTGTAGTACAGCTAGGACCATAAAAACTTCAGAAATTAAAAAGACTGACATTTTAGTGAGATGACAATACAATGTCTCAGTTTATACAGGAGGAAAAGTGAAGCTGTATGTAACTTGCCCAAGGCCACAAAGCAGTGCACCATCCTGGCTAAGGCAGTGCCTGGGTCTCTTGACTCCTGCTCTAGAAATCACTGTGCACAAATAGATGATCACTCTGGAAAATGTGTCCTATCTTAGCACAGAGCAGGAGGGAGGCATTTAATTACTATGGTAACTATTTACTAAGCAGTTCCCTAAACAAAGGCTCATCACACTTCTTCAACCAATAAACTAAAGTCCATAGAGAATCAGTCAGTATTTATTTAACCTCTTGTTACTTAAAATATGGATGCAATTAGAAAACACCTTTGCACAAGTCAACCAATGGCTATATATATATATAGTTACCAGTGCAAGGACAACCATTTTAAGTAGGTCACAAATAGTAATACCATGTAATTTAAAGTGTGATGACTAACAACACATTCTAAAACGGAAGCCAATTTATTGTTATAATTTCTAAACTTGTGCAGACATAGAGACTATGTATGAAATCTGAGGCTTTTTTAACAGTATAAATTATATTTCAATTCCCCTTTCTTCCAGCTGCAGTATTGAACTTAAATGTCTACTAGATCAGTGGGAGGAAGATCAAAGAACATTTAAAAAATTTTAACTTTACTACCCACAAGGATGTGGGAGTAATATGTCAGTGGGACTAAAAAGTATGTGACAAAGTCTTAGAGATTCCCTAATTCGACAAGGAGCAGGTTGTTCCCCCCCCCTTTTTTTTTTTAAAGAAGCAATGCTCAGCCTTCCTTTGCTGGGTCTACTTTATAGAGCTGACAAACACAATGAAAAACTTAAACCAGAATCTAAAAATGTACATGTTCTTATAATGTTCTCTTTCCAGCACAGTATAAACACTAATTACAGCTGATAATCTGAAATATTTCATACCTAGCTGGCCTTATAAAGGGTTTCCCTTCATTTGGGTAATAAATCATCTACACTAAGAATAAATTTAATCTGTTAAGACAGGTACAAATATAGTCTTTCTCTCCATCCCTTCTTCATTCTTACTTCAAAAGAATACAGAGCAGTGACAGCAACGGTGCATAGGGCAAGGAAAGCACATCAACTTCCTTAAGCCACCAGGATGCTCTTCTAGGGTCTCCAACTGGTGTTATGTATTCTCAGTACCCTCTAGACTTGTGTAGTCAGACCTCAGGTTGGCCATCTTCACTGCCATCCAACACTAATACTGTGTTCCCTCCTCCTTCCCAAATCTTGTTCTTCACTAACCCCAGAATGCCCTTTCCTCCTCACCACACGCACCCTTCCCATCTGTCTAAATCCCATCTATCTGTTCGGCCCATACCAAATTCATAACCCAAAGAGAGCTTTCCCTGGAGCACCACATATCTGCCAAGCTCTCATTTTCTGAACTCTTACAGAACTCTTATGAGAAGCCCATAATTTGTACCAATGTTAGAATGTCTTGTATCCCTTGCTAGTTGTTCCATTTACATTACCAGGTTTGTTTCCTAGCTTAAATGTAAGACTAAGGACAAACACCAAAATTTATACTTTCAAAATATGTCCCACAGCACTAGTATACAAGTGGAGAAATAGGTGCCCAGGGAAAAATCCTGCTGCACTGAATTAGGATAGTCGAACTCATGCCTCTCAGGAGTGACCGAGTATTTCTTTCTTTGGCCATGCATGAACTCAGATACGAGTGAAAGGTATATGGCTGCAAATCACACCAGTGTTCCAACTCTTTTGAAGAGACTAGATAGAATAATCAATATTATTACTGTTATTCATCTTCAAGAAAGCAAAGTGCCACAAGTAACACTTAGGCATGCAAATTCCTCAAATGCCTTTGTGCAAATGTGGATGTAATTTTCTTCCTTTTTTTGGATTTCATCATCCACTGCATTTTTTTTCCATTTTAAAGCAAGTCATTAAATGGAGCCTTCAGTCAACTATTTTAATATAATCCAAATTAGTTGCATAGACATTTCTCTACTAAAATTCTATTAAATGCCCAGCACCAAACAACATCCTGAAATACAGAAAGACATGACAGAATTCCCTTTCTATTTTCTTAATTCTCAAATATAAAAAGCACACACACATACCTACACACACACACACACACACACACACACACACACACACAGAGTCCTCAAGGAAAGGGATAAAAATGAATTCTTTCTGCATCTCCAATACCACTTATCCCAGCACTGCACATACACACATNTTTCTATTTTCTTAATTCTCAAATATAAAAAGCACACACACATACCTACACACACACACACACACACACACACACACACACACACAGAGTCCTCAAGGAAAGGGATAAAAATGAATTCTTTCTGCATCTCCAATACCACTTATCCCAGCACTGCACATAAAGTAATAGCTCAGAGAGTATGTCAGTGGCGCTGCATTGTTTATGAAATAATGAAATTCGTAGGTATAAACACAAAAAAGCACAGTGGCCCTTTATAAATAAACAATCATATGAAAGCCAAGTACATAAAAATAATATACTTTAAGAACATGTTTTTTCTTCGGAGTTCATTTCTAGAGAAGAGTTGATTCTCCCACACACTGTCATTGCAAAACCATTTATTGATTTTAAATCTCATGTTCCCTGAAGAAGAAATTAATTTGAGGCAACTTCTGTATCTATACATATCATAATATTGCTATCACAGCCATATTAATGTAAGTAAAGGACTATAAACCAACATGTATAAAGAAAGTTACATAGGAAATTTTTCTTTTGAAAGTAAACAATGACAGACATTAAAAAATGGATATACTAGGCAGCTCAGTCGGCTGGGTGTCTGACTTCGGCTCAGGTCATGATCACAGGGTTCATGAGTTTGAGTCCCACATCCGGCTCTGTGCTGACAGCTCAGAGCCTGGAGCTTGCCTCAGATTCTTTGTCTCCCTTTCTCTCTGCCCCTCCCCTGCTCACTCTCTGTCTCTCTCTCTAAAAAATAAAAATAAAACATTAAAAAAAAAACAGAGGAAGGAATAAATGAATACATGAATAAAACAAGGAGTGTGGGGATAATTGATTTACTCCTGGATACAGGGCGGGGAGTAAATGGACAAAGAACAATCCTAACCACTAGGTAGGGATACTGGAAGATCTGAAGCGGGCAGGTGGGCTTGGGGCAAAGTTATCAGACAGTGGTGGAAAAACTTATGTAAAAAGATTTTAAAATATAGGAACTGAATCCTCTCATTTAGGAGATCATTGAGCAAATCCTATTTCCTAGTTCTTTTCTGCCAAATAACCTTCCATTAGGCTTTTAGTGTGGAAAATATGTTCCATTTATTGGCTCCCAATCATGCTTTTTCTTTTGTAACCCACATGTGGAATAAGCCTGCAACCCACCTCACCCTACCCCAACCCTGTCCATCCTTTAAAGTCTAACTCAATACAAGCCTAAGAATTCTTTCTTCTTTAGGAAACTTAGAAAATAGCTAGCTTTGAGGAGAGAGGCTACAAACAGATAGGGGACAGAAATAGATAAAGGAGGAGATGTAAGTCGGATCTAAGCTTGGAAGAAACTAATATTACAGACTTCCTTGGTTGGGTTTTGAAAAAAAAAAAAAACAAAAAAAAAAAATGAAAACCAGGTCTCTCGATCACACTATGTCCTAAGGGGATAAAAACCTTTTATATTTCATTCAAGGAGGCTTGCTTTTGATTTCTGGACTCACTGGAGGGAATAGGCACTGTTTTTTACAACCCTCCTACCTTATGTCCCATTTTCCCTTCCTTTTTGCAACTGAGGCATCTAGTATATGTTCATTTATGATATGTCCCAAGTATAAGACAATCAGAGAGAAAAGTAGAAGATCAAGTGAGAGGGACTTTCACTTTTGCACTCTATTTTTTTTTTTTTCATGAATTACTTTAGAATCAACCTTGTAAAATGAGATGGGTAATATCTCCTAGATTACTGCTTGAGAATATTGCCACACCTCCAAAGAAAATATAATGCTGAGACACTGGGCTACTCCTAAAGAAACAAGGGTGGATGGGCTAAGTAAAATTAGTGGCACTAGTGGCAATGACGCAGAGAGAAAGAAAAGGGAAGAAATGCCAAGCTGTAGCCAGGCAATGCAATGCAAACCATTGCTTCACGTCCCGCCCACTTCCACACCTACTGAGAGTGCTGTTCTTGGGGACGAAAAAAACAGCTTGAGATAGCAACAGAAGAATCAATGCCAAACCATCCTTATCTCTGAGCCAAGACACTAACCTGACAGTTCATGGCCATTACTGAAAGAAGACAAAGACAACAGTAACTATGACCATAGGTCTCTTCTTACTCTACTTCCCTAAACTGAGAAAGGCACTAGTGTAAATCTACTTAAAAATCATATGAATTACTGGCCTCTATTTCTTGCATGCATTTGTTGGAGACAAGCCTAAATTAACATTGATGAGCTAGGAAGATATTGCCAAGTAATAAGCAGAGAGAGACATTAAGGTACTGAACTTTACTAAAAAATGACAGCTCAGGATTTAAAGACAAAGAAATGTCTTTTTTCTTTCCACATATGGAAAAGGAACATAGCTGGTTAAAAGAGTCACAGTATTTCCCTGATATTTCCTTATCCTTTTTCTTTCTTTTGAAAGCAAATGCTATTTAACTGCTTATAACTACCACATTATATCAAATCCTAGATATGAAAATTTAAATAAACTACAAAATTATCTGCTACCTAGATATGCCATGATTTCAACTCATATTGGTTACAGAATATTTCCAAACCTTGATCTATAATTTGATCCTATCATCTGGGTATCCATTAGAATGTAAACTTCATGACCTCATCTACCTTGTACAGCTGTAGGACCTCCAGAGCATGATAAAGAGTGGGAGCTTAAAAAGTGTCAACTGAATGAACCTAAGTCTGATGAAATCTCAGATTCAGCTTATGCAAACTATCTTAATTCCATCCAAAACTACTGTGCCTGCATTTCTCAGTGTTCCTACTGCTCTTCTGGGCTCTAAATGTATAGTCTTAATTTATCTCTCTCCTTTATCCCCTCTATGCAGATAGTCCATCATCTAGGACATTTTCTTTAGAAACTAAATTGCTGTTGGGCACCTGGGTGGCTCAGTCGGCTAAGCGTCCAGCTTTGGCTCAGGTCATGATCTCATGGTCTGTGAGTTTTAGCCCTGCATCGGGCTCTGTGTTGACAGCTCAGAGCCTGGAGCCTGCTTCAGATTCTGTGTCTCTCCCTCCCTCTCTGTCCCTCCCCCGCTCACGCTCTGTCTCTCTTGCTCTCAAAAATAAATAAAACATAAAAAAAATTAAAAAAAACCCCTAAATCGCTGAATTAAAAAGAAATCCAACCCTCCGCAACACACACACACACACACACACACACACACACACACACAATGTTCCTTTTAATCATCTTTACCTCTCTGCCACAACCCTATTACATGTTGGGTATCATTACCCTGATTTTGGCAATCTTGTCTAAGTTGGCCTTTTTACTTTCAGTTTCTGCATACTAATTACAGACTAAAAGTCTCCTTTACCCAAAAGCTATATATACTTCTCCATTACCCACCTACTTTCCAAAGTAAAATTATGCTCTTAAAGGAAGGCATTCAAAGTCCAAATTGAAACATACCTTACTTATCAAGCAGGACCTACCAGCTTCCTAAGCTCATTTCTATGTTCATATTTAACTCATTTTTACTCATTTAGTCCATCAGAATGTACACTCTATGAGAGCAGAGATTTTTCACTTTTGTATCTTCAACACCTAGAATAATGCTGAAACATTAAGGCCTCAAAAAAAAAATATTTGCTGGAGGAATGAATGAGTTTTTATAAGAATAAGAGAAAAAGAGAAGGGAGAGAGAAAGAGAAATAGGAGAAAGAAGGTGTCAAACTGTCCCTGAGCTTACAATTCAGGTCAAATCCCCATTTTCACAAATCACTTTTATCTTCACTTTTTCTCTTCATATAATTTAATAGTTAAATACTCATTCAAAGTATTCAATGAATAGTTGAGAGCCTGATATGCATCAAGCTCTGTATCAGGCACTGGTGATAAACCAATGGGTACAACAGACATGGTTTTTACCTCCTCCAAATTTATAATCTAGTGTAGACATTAAAGTCAACTAAAAATCAGGTGCTATAGATAAAACAGAAAGGACACTTAGCGTGGATGTCAGTAACACGGAAAGTTTCTCAGAGGAAGGAACGTGTAAAGGCCTGAAAAATGAGTAGGAGTTAGCCAGAAAAAATGAGGGAGGAATGTTTAAGGCAGAGGGAACAGCATGAATGAAGAGACCAAGCAAGAGAGAGTAGAAAGTGTTCAGGAATTGAAACAAGTTCAATGGGTCTGGAGTTCAGAGCACAAAGAAGACCAGAAAGGAGCTGAAGCTGCAGGGTGGGCAAGGATCAGAGTTTAAAAGACCTTGAAATAACCTTCAATTGCCCTTTCCCATCCAAAGGAAACAAAAGTATAAGCTATCAAAATGAATTTGAGAGGAAGTTGAGAAAGGACAAAAGACAGGGAGACACCTTAAACATCGGTTCTAACTCTCAGGTTAGAGAATAAACTCCTTGTGGTCTTATATTTTCTTTGTATTCTGATATGTCTGTTCAAAAAAAAACCAGTGTTGAAAAAATTGAAAATTTTTATTCTTCTTGTCCCTTTCCCATCCAAAGGGAAAAAAAGAGTAATTTTAAAATGTAATCATTGATCTAAAAAGCAACTATATTGAACTATATAAACCGTAAGTCCCTAATTATTTTTTCCCCTCTGGGACTCTGAAATTCCTTTGCTTAACCGACTAAGCCACCCAGGCGCCCCTGAAATTCCTTTGCTAGTCAGCAGAGATTTCTGAACTGGGCTCATCTTAGAATCCACAATCATTACCAGGCAATCTGTAAAAACTTAACTTAGCAATAATATAAGGAAACAGTTCAAATTGGTTCTGCTTTCCATTTTACTTCTTGCTTCAAATTAATCCACCACCAGTTCTTCATATTAGCCCATATTCAATACTGAATTCTGTCCAAATGCGGAATTTTGTTTGAGACTCTGACCTGAAATTATTTCAGGACAGAGAACTATATGTAGGCTCATGTAGTATTCCTAAGAACATGCCATTAAGGAAGTGTGCAACAAAAATAAAAGGATAACGAGAATTCAAAGCTCCCAAGACAAAAAAACATGCAGTTTTCTAAGTGTGATTTAGAAAAGGTATGGATTTTAAGTGGACAATTTTTAGTTAACTATGTGTTAAGTACTACCCAGCATCTGTCTCATACATTACCTTTAAATACTGTTCATCAAAATAGCCAGCACTTGTTCTGGGCCATGAATGAAATGAGGACACTATGAAAAAATATACATGCCATTCTGGGGGGAAATCCTTCATATCTCTGTCTCTAGCCTACTATACAGGAGGGAGAAACAAATCCCCTGCTAAACCTTCCAAGTTATTAATTCAATTTTTAAAATAATATTGCTCCAATGCATTAAACAACGTTTTCACCAAGTAAAAACTCTTATTATTTATCACATTCATTTATTTCTTCCTTCATTAGAATAGCTAGAATTCCATGGAGACTAGAAAAGAAAGCACCATAAAACAAAAAAGCTTCTTCTTTTCTAAAATAGGAGCATCATTTGGCCTACGAGTTCTTGACTTTCAAAAGAAAAAATGCACTAAAGTACTGCATTCTTCTAGTTACAAGTGGTATGCTATGTTCTTCTCAACATACCACTTCTTTTGAGATGTTCTTAATAGGGCGTGTTACTTTGGAGCAGATCTAAAAATCACAGGCATTCCATAGCCCTAGGACAACAAAATGAGGACCTGACATTTTAAGAATGAAGGTACCACCATGAAGGCTGGTGTGATCAACCTCACCATTAATTTTCATCTGATAATACATTAATCTTTTAATTTCCAACTAAGTGGCAAGTATTCTCTAATAGAAGCATACATGTGTCCATATGCACCCCACATTATAACTAAAAAATTATTTCGCTTTCATTTCTGTTGACAGTAGGAAATGCAAAAATTTTTTTTCTATGCATGACTAACAAGAGGACCATGGGTTATACCTGAATTAGCAATCTGACATTTAACAAAGCATACCCTCAGTACCTTTGAGGAAAGAGAAGGAAGACACACTATAAACACTGTTACACTCAATGACCTTTCATGCACCCATTTAATACTCAATTATCACCTCTTGTGTGCCAGATACCATGCACTGCAAAATGTTCGGCGCTATCTTTGGCCTGAGTGCATTAAATATGAGTAGCACCTATCTGCCTCAAGTTGTAAAAACCAAAAATCTTTCCACACATGGCCAAATGTCCAGTGGGAACCACACTACTTTAGAAGTTAGAGTATGTGCTATCATTTTAGGGTGGGAGAGATAGATGGTGACCAAGCAGATATTCACATGTACCTAGGTAGGGTTGAAACTATTTTTAAATAAAATGAAGGAAAGAGAATTTGCTCCTAAAAATCATTCTCCTCAGCCCTTTCTAGAAAAATGTCTCCTCCTCCACCACCCCAAAGAACCCTCTTCATCAAACAGCAAGACATTTATTCTAACTACTGACAACTGAACTCATGGAATTGTGTTACCCTGTAAGTAATGACTGGAAGCAGTAAATAAATCATCAAGGTGGGCCTGATATTATTCTCTCTTCCATTCACAAAGTCAACTTAGATACTCTAAACCCAGTCACTTCTATCATTTGATATTTAAACTTTACTAACCTGATCAAACATTATCCTAATAATTCTTTTTAGTCAAGTGTTTGGGAGAGTTTGAGGAAAGAAACTGCTAGGCAGAAAGCCAACAGAAAACAAATGATGAATTTTTAATTAAAGTATAAAAATTGACAACAAAATGACAAAAATAGTACCTTGAGTTTTCAAAGGATATTGCTTATAGAAGCTGATACAAGGACCTCAGAATAAGCACTCATTTCTTTTCAGGAAATTAAAAATCGTACTCTTAAAAATGGTTTTGGGTCCTTCCAGAAAATTTAAACTAAATACTACTTTCAAAGTTTTCCTAGGAATACTTACAATTCGAACAGAAAATGTACATTACAAACTCTCCCTGGATTGTCTTGGCCTTTGCTTGATTTTTAATTCCAGATTCTTCTGTTTCGTTCTTTGTCCACCAACGAGTACAATGTTCAGTTATTCATGGAGTCTGAGAGGTGAGTATGGTCTAATTTGGTAGCAGGAAATACTCTTTAGAGAAAACAGGTTCTCTTTTTTGTTTCGTTATTTTACTTCTGCAAGAGAGGAGTAATATTTTCTTCCACATACTATGAGAAATTGGTGTCTCTGAGTGCTCCCAGCGAAATGACCTCTCAGGGACATTTCAGGAGACACAGAATCTGCTGTAA
This sequence comes from Crocuta crocuta, assembly GCF_008692635.1. Taxonomy (NCBI): domain Eukaryota; kingdom Metazoa; phylum Chordata; class Mammalia; order Carnivora; family Hyaenidae; genus Crocuta; species Crocuta crocuta. The sequence continues at coordinate 1,435,155 of NW_027531880.1, forward strand.
GTGAAGACAAATATAAAGCTGGTAAAGAACAAAATAAGAAACAGCTGCTGAAGAATGTTGTTTGTTAACAAATTTTTACCAACAAGCAAAATACTGGTCAGTTAGCAGACCCCTAAGGAATACAGGCGCATGGATATACGTGGATAAATGGTAACCAGTTTTAAGAAAAGAAGAAAGTTTTGAAAGAAATAAAAATCCTGTCTTGGTTAGTATTGCTCTGCAACAAGCTACCCCCCAAATCAGTGGTGTGTAACATCTACTATTTTACTTGCTCATGATTCTGTTGGTGTGCAGTTTGGAGCAGAGGTTAGAGGAGAATGCCTATCTCTGCCCCATATGGTGTTAACCAGGCTTACCTGGGGCTGGAGGATCTGAGGTGCCTCACTCCCATGTCTAGAAACGGTGCTGATTGGAGGCTGCTGAGTTTTGGTGTTCCTCCTATCTACTACACATGCTTCCCCTCCCCAGTAGGATAGCTTGGGCTTCCTTCCTTACACAGTGGCTCAGAAACTGCCCCTTCTAAGGTCTATAATTTTCACAGCATCAATTCTACCACATTCAGTCCCACAAGGCCAGCAAAGACTTCAAGAGAAGGAGAAAAGAGACTCCACTGTCTAGATGGGTGGAACAGCATGTGCATGCAGGGATGGGAAGAGCTACAAGTGACCATGTTTGCAAACAATCTGCCATAAAGCCCACTACTGGAAATCCTATAACACAAAGGAAATCAAGAGGAAAAAAATGGCCAAAATTAAGTGCATTTTCTGGCCAATACATCTTATTTCCTACCCTTGAGTCTCTAGCCAATGATGAGGAGAAAAAACAAAATGCAAGATGCAAATGCAGACTTCACAGAAAGCAACTTTGATTATAACACCTAATTAGATTTTTTTTTAAATATCTAAAGAGAACAAAAAAGTGAGGTTACAGAAGCACCACTGAGTCTCTTAGTACCTTTGGCTAAATGTATGTTTTAAACAGAAAAAATACATGGATTTAGTAATAGGTAAAGAATATACAAATTGCTAGAGGGAAAAATGGAAAGTTCTTTTTAAAAAATGAGTTCTACTTCTCAGGGTCACAAATTTAAAAGATCAATGTTTCTAACATCTTTTTAAAGGAAATAAATATTGGAATATCCACAGTTGAAAAATAAATGTGCTAAATGGAGGTAGTAACATAGCAGCTCTTGTGGTCAGGCACCCTGCCTCTTTCCTGCACCTCCATGCCATCCCCTCTTGAAATCTCTAATCTTCATGTATAAGAAACAGCAGTATTACTCATGCATGACTTTTCCCTAAAACTGGGTGGCAGATGGGTTTACATACCAAAGTGGAACTGTAATGAGATTATCCTGAGTTCAAAGAAACTAGTCCAACTGAGGGAGCCTGGACAAAATTTAATTGGCTAAGAGGTTTACCAATTGCACACAATGTGAACAAATATGCCATGTTACCGTGGCTTCCACTCATTTCCCTGCTTCTCATTGTTCCTCATCATTTTCCATAATAAAAACAACAAAAGGCAAGACTTTTCTCCCAACTATAAATATTAATTTTCAACCAAGTTAATACCATATCATCTCAGGGGTATCTGTAATTTAGTAGGAAAGCTCTGAAGCTCCCAATCATTTAGGACCAAAATGAGGAAATCTAAGTCTAATTATGAGGAAATGAGAAAAAAGATAAGAAACAGAAAACAGGAAACAGAAAAGCTCTTAAAGTCAGACCACACAGGAGGCCAACACTGATACCACAGATGAAAAAGTAAGAAGTTACGTTTCTTTTACTGTCTTTTAAAAAGACTTCTAGGCTAAGCCAGCATTCACTTAACAAATTCTACAGGTATTAAGATTCTGCAACATGTAAGGCACTGGGTTAAATAATTTCAGTTACTGTTACTCTGAGCCTGGATAATTTTTCATACTGAGAAACACTGGCCCCCATATAAAAGGCAAAAGTAGAAAGATCACTAAACTTGGCAGGTGGAAAAAACAGATTTGAATCCTGTCTCTAACATCCAGTAAATCAACCTTTCAAAAAAAATTAATCTTTTAAAGCCCAAGTTTCTTCACCTATAAAAAATATGGATGGGGTACCTGGATGGCTCAGTCGGTTAAGCGGCTGACTCCCGGTTTCGGCTCAGGTCCTGATCTCACAGTTTGTGAGTTCGAGTCCTACATCAGGCTCCGGGCTAAAAGCACAGAGCCAGCCTGGGATTCTCTCTCTCTCCTTCCCTCTCTGCCACTCCTCTGCTTTTGCAAACTCATGCTCTCTCTCTCTAAATATATAAAATAAATTTTAAAAAATATATAGATAAAAACACATTCAATCAATAACTTTTACTCTATGGGTTCAATGAAGTAAGTAGTTTATATGCAAGAAAAAACAGTATCCAATAAATGTAAACTGTGAGTCTACTCTTTTATACCAATTAAGGCTCCCAAATAATTAAGACTTCCAAGTAAAGTCCATTTTTTTTTTAAAATCACAAAAAACCCCCACAAAGTTTATGGTCAGAAGATGAAGCTTCTAGGCTATATTTTGCAACTTACTGGCTGAACAATCTTGGGTAAGTATTTTTCCCCTCCCCAAGTCTTAGGCTCTTCACGTATTGGGGACACAACAGTGCACAAGGCAAATCAGCTTCCTGCCCTTACAGAGTTTTCCATTTCATGGGGAGACATAAAAGGAACAAATGAATAGTGCCAGGTAGCGTCACCTATAGATGAAATAATTGGGTAAGAATATCTTCAAGCCACCCCTCACTCCCATTTAAATCTATGAGTCCACAACTGTAAATATGAAAGTCAACAAAGAGAAAGGAAGATCATGATTTCTCATTCTGATGGTTTGTGAGGTGTTAAATCATTTTTTTCTAAAACTGAAATCAAAAGCTTCCAAAGAACAGCAGCATCATTACAAAGCTTTTCTGTACTACAAAAGCAATAGTCCTCATCTGGGATGAAAACTTAAAATTTGCTGTTAAAGGGAAACCTTTGCCATCAAGGGGAAAAATGAATTTTCACATCAAAGACGGCTTTTCCTTATACTCCTAAAGCCAGTAATTTAGAGGGTAATACTGGCACATATACATAAGAACACCAAAACCTTAGCATAAACAATCACAACTGATGGCTGAGAGACTCATAATACTAGCTCAGAAAAATATACTGAGCTGGCACATGGGCTGCAAATGAACACAAGTAGACATACTATCCTGTAGGGTAAGATTCACAGTGGATAGAAATCACTGCTTGATTTGCAGCCAACATACTTTATATTCTGTTACCAGTCATACAAACATATCTGCTAAAGTAATCAGATGAAGAGTAAGTTCTACAAGGCAAATTTTTCTCTGAAATGTTTCTGTTATCCTGTAGCATGGATTTTAGTGGCAACCTTGTGTATACAAGCTTTACATAGAAAGACTGAGCTTTCAGAATGAATCAAACAAGGACTAAGAAACAGTATTCATGAAAAGTTAGAATCAATACAAATTTCTCATGCCAGTGAAACTGTGAGAACACAAAGGATTACTGGATATCAACAAGGGCTCTTTAAATGATTTTTCAAAACTATAGTCAGAAACTTTCTGCTTGAGTCAACTGAAGAGACATTCATCGGAATAATAAAATTGTTTTAGAAAATTTATTTGGCAAATTGAAGATTGCCTAGCAAAATCTACTTTAAAGAATAAATAAAAATAACATAATTAGCATATAAATTGTTTTTATGGAATGTAGTTTCTTAAGTACTTGAGGTTTCTTAAAACAGCATGTAACTATAACAAATTTGAGCACATTTCCTATAATCTAGTTTACCTATTTAGGTATAAGCATAAACCTTATGCTCTCCATTTACTTTAATTCCCTACTTCCACAATTACAAACTAAGGATAATTCATATGAGGAGTCACAAGGCTTGAAACTCTAGAGTTCCAGAATTCTATGAAATACAAGATTCAGGACAGATTCTCTCTAGACTTTTAGAGGATGGATGAAAGAACAGAATCTAAATCCCTTTATTTTATGTTTATGCATGTATGCATGTATTACTATAAAAATAAATAGATTAATTTCTTGTGCAAATTCCAACAATGTATCTGAGATTTTTTAATAAAATAAACGAAAAACTCTTGGCTTTAGAAATAGGCCTAAGGCGCTGAGGACGGTTTTCTTTAAATATACTATTTTGAATTGATTAGTATCAATATACTATTATTAACTTACATAGAATCATAAGAACTTGGAGGTGTCAAGGTACTTAGAAATGAACATTCTTGGGGTGCCTGTGTGGCTCAGCTGGTCAAGTGTCTGACTTCAGCTCATGATCTCACAGTCTGTAGAGTTTGAGCACTGTGTTGGACTCTGTGCTGATAGCTCAGAGCCTGGAGCCTGCCTCCCTGCCTCCCATTCTGTGTCTCCCTTTCTCTCTCTGCCCCTCCCCCACTCATACTGTCTCTCTCTCTCAAAAATAAATAAATATTAAAAAAAAAGAAATGAACAAACTTACGTTACAGATAAGGAGACTTCTACTGAAAGGCTAAAGAATTAGAGGTTCTTCAGTAAGAAGTCTTACATTATTCATATTCTAGCTCTGCCACTCATTGTGAAATCAGAGGCAAGATACTTACTGGTCTTGCTCCTTGGCTTGTTTCTTCTTTTTATCTATAAAATGAAGATAATAATGGTACTACCTGATATGGTTATTGCAAGAATCAAATGTGTTAATAGACTTATGTCTGGTACATAAGAATTAAAAATTGCTGGAGATTACATAATCTATGGTATTTGTGAGTGAATATAAACCAGTGAGTGTCAGTAACTAACTATTTACTGGAATTAGGGACTTTTATTAACCCTTTGCTCAATAAGAGCTTTAGAGGATGACAATCACCAAAACTCCCTGGGCTTCCTCCTGTGATCATCAAGGGATATCACAAAGATGATAGCCACTCGGGTTATCCCCAGAGCAAGATAAAAGGCATGCTAGGTTATGGACATACTGTTACATCAAGAGAGATGGGAAGTTGGGAGTATTCTGCTTTAAGAGACAACTCTGTGGAATCATGAAAGTAATCTTCAAATACTAGGAAAGGTCATCAAATAAATAAGGAATTTGAGTTATTATCTGTTTCTCCAAAGGCAAGTGTGGCTGCTTATCAGAAAAAAATTTTTATGAATCCAAGATTTCTGATAGTAATGAGAATTCTTTCAACATGTTCACATAAAAATAAGATGCCACTTTTCAATACCAAGGGATGGTTACGCTGAGTGGGCAGTTGGACTAAATGACATTTATAAAAAAAAAAAAAATCTAAGACTTGTAGAATATTAGAACTTGAAAGGAACTTCAATGTCATCAGATCTGATGGCATGGTCATCCATTACAATCACCTGAAAAGCTTTAAAAACAACAGTAATCCCATCCAGGATCACTTAAAATCAGGGCACTATTTTGTTTGCTTTGTGTCATCTTTATAATTCTCCCTGATGATGCTAACATACAGCCACCATTGAGAAACACTGCATTAGTTCACAAATGAGAAAACTAGGGCTCCCTGTCAGAAAATGAGAGAACTATCATTCGAACCCAGGGATTCTGCTGTGCTACGCTAGCTCTGCTTGACTTTCAAAAGTCTTTCAGTGTGAGACTGGGAGAAGGACAATGTAGTGGGAATCAGAACATCTGAATCCCTGGACATGGGTGACTGGCAAAAAACAGAGCTGAATGTTAATTCCAGACCTTAGCATCTGCATCACAGGCTATTATTATGACTTACCCGGTATTAAGTTTTTCATGTCATTCAACATTAGAGACATCCTGGCTGTTGGGAAACCATGGCAGTGGAAAAGAAAATTAGCTTTACTCCTCTCTATTCTCTCTCTGTGTAACCAATAGGGCCTTGAATAAGTCACTATCTCCCTGAAACCCATTTTCTCATTTGTCAACGGAGAGGATTCATCCTCAGGGATGACTTCCAACTCTTAACAATCTATGATTAGACAACATCCATATTGTTTGCATCAACAGGACTCATCTATTATGTTTTTCTATATGTAGCTGCTTTTTCTGGGGACACAATCTACCAGGTGGTACATTTGAATCTGCATACTAACCATCTTACAAAGGGGGGCTACAACACATATTGCACTATACAATATATTTTGAAAACACTATTCATTATTGGATATTTCAATTTCATCATAGGTTAAGCCATAAAATGAGTGGGTATGAATGCCAAACAGCACCTTACTCTCAGCACCAAAATGAAGACTCATACTAGTCATCTGATCAATGGCTACATGAAAGAGATATATAAACATTACACAGATCGAAGGGCTAATTATACCTTTAATGAACTGATCATGTTCCAGAAATGGTCTTCTTGGATTGCTAAAAAGCAGACAAAATTAAGCTTTCTAATTACCTCCTCTCTTAAAAAAAAAAAAAAAAAGTTTTCTATAGGAAATCCCAGCCACTTTTTTCCTAAATTTGTCCCAATATATTTATAAGACAAAAAAATGCCCTGAGAATGACTTTCTTTTCCTTTTAAGAAGAATCTTTGGCACCTGGGTGTCACAGATTGCTCAGAACAACTCGGACTGATTTTTACTTAGTGATTTAGTTAATAAATAAGTTCAATGTTAGAAAATCATTTTGGATGGCACATATGGAAAAGTAGGAAAAATCCAAATGATGAGAATTTAGCAATAACTATCCTTAAGAAAGAAAATATTAAGCAACTGAAAAACTCATTTAGATTGAAAACTATGCTCAGCTATAATCAGTAACAAGGAAACATATGATTCTCCCAGCAGAAATAGACTTTAGGCAATAAACAAATCTTTGTGCAAGAAAGAAGACTAGGATATATAAGGGAAAAATGGGTGTTCCTATGCTTAATTATTAGTTATAGGCTCACTGTGGAAATACCATTGAGTATTTAAAGAAATAGAGGGCTGGGCAAACCTGGAAAACATCAAATATAAATACAATTGTTTGAACCCTACAGTGTACCATAAAATTTCCTAAAACATCTGTGTTTTATTATAGGGTTGGAAATGAAAAACAGGATTATATACCCCCAAGTTTATTTTTTAAACTTCTATTTTTCATGTGTCTAATATTATAAATAGTCCATTTTATAAAGAGTCTACTTTTCACTTATTAATAAACATGGTCGCAGGTTTCTAACTTATTTTTTAGTAGCAAAAAATAAAAATCAAGTATTTTTTAAATATATGAAACTAGATGAAATTAACACTACTCTCTATTTTTAGAACATAGGTTCTTTCCAAAAGAATTTCAAAATACCACAAATAACATAACATCAAATCTGGGATAACAGACTGCTTGGTAACTTTCTTCATCAAAAAGCTCAGAGAAACAAAACTGTAAGATATTAGAGGTCATCCAAACACTGAAGAGCAATGGAGGCAGGCCGGCCTATAGAAAAGGTCCTCAGGCCACCTCAACAGCAGCTCTCCATGTGACTTCTCTGGACCAATTCCATATTCATATAACATGGACTTGTTTCCATGTTTTGTCTCCATCTCTGATCTCCAACTGGCCTGCGGAACTGGACACTGACACTGGCTCCAGGCTGACAGCTCCTACTGTGTTAACTCACCCTGAATCACTCCCACACTGCTTTTACTAGCAATGGGTTTTGGCAACCTACTCACTCCTCAAAATCTGACCTGAGCTCTATCCCTTCCCCCTCCCCCCCCCCCGTGACCTTCTTTTGCTACACAGACAGAATTGCCTTGGTACTACTGCATGTATAAAATTCTCATGTAAAACATAGCATACCTTCAGTCCCATTCTTTAGAGCCTATTTCAGCAATCAAATTACTGCACTTCTAATAAATCAAGTCTAACTGAGTGACCTTGAATAAATCTCAGTTTCTATTTGAGCCTACCCTTAATAGTTCCTCAGTTTCCTAATCTAAAATTTCAGGGATATCAGACTGGATAGATAACCTTTTAAGATTACGTCCAGCTCTGAACTTGATGGAGGAACAAGGGGGAGAAGAAGGGCGGAAATGGTGGGGGAAAGGGAGAGAGACAAACCATGAGAGACTCTTGAATGCTGACAAAAACTGAGGACTGATGGATGTGCTCCCACCCGGGAGGGGGGGATGGGCATGGAGGAGGACACTTGTGGGGATGAGCACTGAGTGTTATGTGGAAACTAATTTGACAAACTATTTGTAAAAAAAAAAAAAAAGATTACCTCCAGCTCTAATAAAATTCCTCCTATATTCCTAATCTCAGTGAAATGGCACCACAAGGCACCATAAATCCCAGAACTCATCCAGAAATTCTTTCTCTCACTCATCCCCAGATCCAAATAAACAAATTATTCCCTCGATCACTACACTACTTTGTTCCTATTCTTCCTAATTTTGCTTAAACACTGCTTCAACCTCCTCTGTTAAACCAACCTTAACCATCCCACATCTTCTAGTCTCCCAGGATTCAGTACATCTGTGTAAGGCTTCTCCCAGTGTCTTCTAGCATTTTCCTGAGTGAGAATTGGCTTGGGTGTCTTCCTAAGGGTTTGTCCTCCAGAAAGTTCTGGCACATGGTCAACAATGAATGAAGGATTGAAAAGAAGAAAGAAAACTTAGAAGAATTTTCAGGTCCAAATATAAAAAAGGGACTTAAGTAATGTATTTTTCAAATTTTTCTTATTTTTAAAATCTGACTTAAATAATCTTTTCTGTTGTCTGTTTTTAAAATATGAGAAAACAAAGCACTGAGCAAGAGGTAGATTAGAACAAGTATAGGGTAGGGGGGAAGGTACTAGTTATGAGCCAGAGGATGTGATATATATTAATATTATTTAATTTAATCCTTTTAACAACTGTTTAAAGGGACTTAATGTTATCTCCATTTTATAGTTAGAGAAAGGATCCTCAGAAAGCTTTACTAATTTGCCCAATGTCACAAAGGCAGTAAGTGGCAAGGTCAGAACAAGGTCCAAGATGATGTGATTCTAAGCACCTAGCTCTTTCCCTAGACTTATTACTATCATCATTCCACCTTCATAGCACTGGCTCACATGAACAGTGCCCACTAAAGTTAGCCAATTTTATCTCATATTAAAATGATAGAATTTAAGAAACCAAAGCATTTGGGGAAAAATATAAAATTCTACGGACATTACAGCTGCACTATTCATGCATGGTTCTGCACTTATATGTTGGCACTATCTATATATACCAGTACCTTCAAAATATAATACTGTAAAACCCAATCTTGTGCTAAGATTATCTATCAGTATCTTATCTACAAGCACATTGCATTCTGGGACACACTCAGTTAACTACTTTAAGCTTTCCAGAGACTGCAATATAATTATATGGGCTTCAATGCACTGCATCTAAATTTATCATAAAAGAAAAATTCTCTGCCATCCAGTTACCATGGATGAAACAGTGACTGTTGCAAACAGAAGAAAAAAGCAGGTGAAGTCCTGAAGGAAAAGTGAAACTTAGGTGAAATCTAAATGATCTTTTAAAAGCAGGTCAACCAGTAGTGTATATTTAAACAAAAATGTTTAAGGAAGCCAGGAGCAAAGATGTGTAAAAACATTACCAAGAGTCAAATAAGGAATATACGCTTCCAACATTTATACTTTTTTTTTCTTTGGAATGCTTTAGTGATTCCAATTTGAAAGGCCTATAATATTATAGGAAAGATATCACAAAGGAATTACAAATGCAAAAGAACAGAAGAGCACTTTGCCTTTTATTCCAGCTTCTAGAAATGGATATTCCTATCTCACTGGAATACATTTATTTTTGAGATTTTATCCTAGTTCCACCCTGTGATCCTTCTGAAACCCAGCACAGCTTAAAACTACAAAGACAGATGGACCTAAATCTGCTGCATACTCCTGTACAGATCAGAGTGGTCAAGCTTAGAGCCCTAGCACTATAAAGAACTTTAGAACATCATAGGTACTGAAGCAAGCACACAAACAGACAAAAAAGGCAAACCACCACCACCACCAACAAAAATGTACACAAAACCCAAACCTTCATTATCACAAAAGAAGGCTAATGTCATATCCAAAATATGAATATAAGCATATTCATAGAAAATGAGTAGTTATTTACAGGTATATATACACGTATGTTCTATCTGTGCTGTATATAAATACAAATGTGCTGTATATAAATGGCTTTTGTTATAGTAGTGAATTCTGGCTTATACTGTAACTCAGGTGGACCATCATTACCTAGGAATCAAAAAGCAATTGATACTTATCCTCTTTTTAATTATAAACCTAGAGGTTACATCATCCGGTGTTTTTATCCAGAGTTTAATCATTCTAATGAAAATTACCAGAACCACTTATTTCTGGCTAAACTCCACAATTTAGGTCTTTTGATTTAGATCCCATGAAGACAAAAAGCTGGTCATCCTTACAATAACTTTTCACAGTCTTGAATAATCAACTAGAGTGATTAAGTTCTTCATTTTCCAAGTTAAGAACCATGTAGCAGGAGATGAGATATCAACTAGTTTTACATGACCAAGAGCAGAATCAAACCTCTTGTACTCTCCACTATAACAGAACACAAGTATAGGATCTTGGAGACTCATCTGGAATGACTAGCCAAATTCAGTCTTACAGTTTTCATTTCTATTAATAATTATGCTTATTTAATAATTTTTATTTAATAATTATTGACAGCGGGCTTCATTTAAAAGCTGCTATATATACTTGCCTAACTGTATACTTTATGGAAAATATTTTTAAATGTTTAACTTAGAAAGCAGAAGTTCCCTAATTTGCCAACCTTTCCCAACACCACCACCATTAACACATTACATTAGTACCTCATCTCTAAGATTGATACAGAATATTTTCTTTTAACAGAAATGGCATCACTTGATATTTAGTTATTTTGAGTTTTTTTCCTCCATTTACTCCCAGAAAATAATAAAGTACTTAATATTTTACCCATATTATGTGCTAAGTATGATCCTGTGCTTTACATGGATTTTCATATTTAACCTTCACAGCCAATCCATAAGTACATACTATTATTATATGTATGCATATAATGTGTCACAATCAGTTTTACATATTGAAGAGGGCATGAGAAACCAGGCAGCCAGAATGAAACTGTACACTATAAACCTTTCACCATAACATACATATCAGTATACATAATGCTATATGGTTCTTTTTAGTTATTAAATCTACATTAACTATATGAATATGACATAATTTACCTAATCCCTTACCAATGGACATCTGTGTTATTTTCAATTTCTTACTATTGTAAACAATGCTGCAATTAATGTTCTTATTTAAAAAGTTGTACAAATAGCACAGAAAGTTTCTGTATATCCTAAAACTATAATTATCAAAATCAGGACACTAACATTGGTATGGTATTATTAAACTACAGACCTTATTTAAATTTCATCAGTTTTTCCATTACCCTATCCTAGGATCCTATCCCAGGATTGTACAATCTACTTGGTACTTGTTTTCTCTTGGTCTCCTTTAATCTGTGATAGTTCTTCATTCTTTCATGACCTTGACACTTCTGAAGAGGACTGGCTTTTCATGGAATATTCCTCAGTTTGAGTTTGCTTGATGTTTTCTCATGTTTACACTGAGGTGAGCCATTTGGGAAAAAATACTATAGAAGGGAAGAAGCATCACTAGTGAGTCATATAAGAGACTTTATGACACCCATATGTCTTATCACTGGTGGTGGTATTAAAATTTAAAAATGATACTTCTACACATTAAATGTGTAACTTTTTGACATCCCTGCTATTCTTCTACATTAATCTAAAAAAATCTGACTTCATGCTACAGTGAAATAATAACCAGTACACATAGCATGCATTCATGGGATAAGTGCATCACACACTGTCACCTTTCCTTTCTCCACCCTGGCATTTAAACTATAACCCTCATCCAGAGTTTGCCTACACCTTGATTTTGGTTTTGTGAGACGTGAAGCAGAAAAATTCAGGTGAACTCAAACCTGTGACCTACAAAACAGTAAAAATCAATCTGTGTGGCTTCAAGCTGCTGAGTTTACGGTAATTTGTTACCAGAGCAATAGAAAACTAATATGTTTTCTTCTGTACTTTATCCCACTCAATAATCTTTCATATTATATCTCAGTGGACATCAGAATCATTTAAGGAGCTTTCAGAAATGCATATGGACCTAGAGATTTGAAATTGCTGAGAGAGGAGGAGAGAGCTGAGAAAAGACATCATGATTTTGTTTATAGCCCCATAAATGACATTTTCCCCAACATTTAATATTAGTGTCACTGCAGAGCATGCCCATTCCTAGGACATTCCCACCCTCACATCCCCTAAGTAAAATAGTTTTCTAATTTTTTTTTACCATAGATTAGTTTTGCTTACAGCAGAACTTCATATATCATATAACCATGCATTGCATACATTTGTCTGTAAAGTGTCTTTCATTCATGATATGTGAATTGGTAGACCATTCCTGTTTACTGAATACCACATTGTACACCACAGTTTATCCATTCACCTGTTGATAGACATTTGGGTTGTTTCCAGTTCGAGGCTATTATGAATAAGGCTGCTACAAATATTTTTGTGACCTAGGCTTTCATTTATCTTGAATTGCTGGATAATTGCTGGTAAGTGTATGTTTAGTATTTTATAAGAAAGTTCAAGACCTTTCTTCAAAGAGTCTATACCATTTTAATAGTTTCTATATGAGTGAGAATGTTAGCTGCCTATTTTTTCCCCTCTCACCTCAAATGATTTTAATGTACAGAGAGAGTTGAGAGTTTTATGGTTGAGAGTATGGTGGTTTTATTAAAAATTCCTTCAGGGCTGGATGCATGTCTCACTCATCTCTGCTTTCCCCAATATAATTAGCAAAGTTTTTACTAAAGCAGAAAACTCATAAATCCTATCAAATTTCATCTTAATCTGGTTCTGGACTTTTGCCATTCATGGCAGATCTATTAAATATACCTTTTATATCTAAACACAATTAGTATATAATTCAAAGTAAAGCATTTTATAATTTGTATAACCATAGGTCCAATATTTGTTTTCCTCACCAAATTCTAAGCCCCATGAGGGCATAACCTGTGTCTGTCTTATTTAAGGGCTGCACTCCAGAAACCAGCACAGAGACTGGCCCATAGCAGGACCTCAATGAATGAACAATAAGCTTTGGGGAAAGAAAAACTCTTTATCCTAAGTAATTGGTATGGTTGTTTAAATTAAAACAACAAGGTATCTAATCCTCCCCTATTCTAGGAGGGTCTTAGGTCTATAGACTCTCAATATTTGGGAGAACCAAGATCCTTCTGACAATCTGATTAAACTATGGATCCCCTCACACTCTCTTTCTCACTGTCTCTCTCTCAAAAAAAGATGGAATTATGTACATATTCACACATTAACAATTCTGCATATAATATCAAGTTGGTCACATGATGCTCACAAAGTCTAACCATAGTCAGAAATTACTTCATTGTCATTTACATAAAACAGCAAGCATTTGTTGAATATCTGATTTGTCCGGGAATTACACTAGCTATAAGAGATACTGTGACCAACAAGACACAATCTCTGTCCTAAAGAATAGGGTCAGGGAAATGGATAAGGGAAATTTCACTTACATACACACACACACACACACACACACACACACACACACTGGAATATTACATAGCCATAAAAAATGATGAGATCATGCCATTTGGTACAATGTGAATGGCTGTAAGAATATTCTGCTAAGTGAAATGAGCTAGTAAGAGAAAGACAAATACCATATAATTTAACTCATATGTGAAATTTAAGAAACAAAACAAATGAGCAAAGGGTGGGGGAGATATAAACCATAAAACAGACTTTTAACAATAGAGAACAATCACATGGTTACCAGAGGGGAGGTGGATGGGGGGATGGATGAGTTAGGTGAAGGGGATTAAGAGTATACTTATCTTGATGAGCACTAATATATGGAATTGTTGAATCACTATATTGCATGCCTAAAACTAATATATCACTGTGTATGTTAACTGGAATTAAAAATTTTTAAATGAACAAGCAGAATCAGAACTATAAATACAGAGAACAGAGGAGAGGAGGGTGGAAAGTTGGGCAAAATGGGTGAAGGGGAGTGGGAGATACAGGTTTCCAGTTACAGAATAAGTCACAGGAATAAGAAGCAGAGCCCAAGAAATACAGTCAAGTATACCCTAAACCAATGTACCAGGTCAGATGGTAGCTACACTGTGGTAAACACAGCATAATGTATAAATTTATCAATTGCTAAATTGAACACCTGAAACTAATGTAACATTGTGTGTCACCTACACTCAAATTTAAAAAAAAACATCATGGAGAAAGTCATCACAAGCAACAAGCCATATCATCTAATCAAAATTCACACAGTCTCAAAATTAATAACTTCAAATATGTCTTTATTTTGCTTAAGTCTACAACATATGACTAACAACACGAAATGCAAACAATCCTTTAAGGTAATATTTATGTACACAAATTTGTCTTTGATTTATGTTTCTAGAGGTGGAAAAAAATTGAAGGAAAACAAGGAAACCACTTATTTATGTTGCATTTGTAACAAATAAGTGCTGCTGACTGCTTCTAGAATTAAGCAACCACATGACAAAATGACCTGCCTTAGGATTAAGTACGGACTTCCTTGGTGGTCTTCTTCAAATGGTAGTATGTAGAAATGAACATAGTAGTTCATTTATCTGAAATTATCAGAATTTTCAACAGGTATCTGAGATGATGAGGGAGAACTACAGGAATATATAGTGTCAAGGGGAGGGTTTGTGCACCTACATCATCCAGTTAACACTCCCTTGGGACGTCTGGGAAAATGTGCTTCCTGGTGTTTCTGAGAAAGCAACGTTACAACACAACTATGCTGCTATCTGTGAGAAGTCTGAGGGAGAAAATAAGTGGTAAAGCAACTAAAATAAACAAAAACTTATAAATTAACAACAAAAAAATCCAACACTGACAAGGAATGGAGTTCAAAAATGAGTAGAGATATTAATTATTCTACAATAGTGGATTTTCTAATTGAAGCTAATTTCTAATGCCAAAATCTTTATAAAATAGTTTTGTTGGTAATCTTTCCAAATTTATTTCACACTGTCTCCTTAAACTAAATAAGCATAATGCAACATTTCTGATGACTCATTAAGTACATCCATTACTCTGATGTGCTATGTAATAGAGCCATTCTCTGAGAAGCTGTTGACTACACAGATTTGCCTGTCTTTTGTCAAAACAACTACAGCTGCTTCAATTGAAGAACCAGTGCTTTTTAAGGTTTCATTTTCTCTTTACTTCATTATCAAATCACTTCTTGCTAATGTCCATATACCTAACAGCACTCCCTTCAACTTCATCCTTCTAATATATGGCTAACTGGGATAACTCAAAATAATAGAACGAAAAATTTTTTTTTTTTTTTTTAAATATTTTTTTTATTCATTTCTAAGAGAGAGACAGAGACAGCGAGAGCAGGGGAGGGTCAGAGAGAGAGGGAGACACAGACTCTGAAACAGGCTCCAGGCTCTGAGCTGGCAGTCAGCACAGAGCCCGACGCGGGGCTCGAACCCACGAGCCGTGAGATCATGACCTAAGCGAAAGTCGGACGCTTAACCGACTAAGCCACCCAGGCGCCCCTAGAACGAAAAATTTTAAATAACAACCTAAACACTTGTGTTTTATTAAGTTTGTTTTAGAAAAATCAACTAGATGTGGCCATTATTTTGTCAGTGGAGAGCTAGCTCAGGGATGATCAGTGGGGGGTGCCCAGCCAGTCCATAGCGTTAGGCTGTTGTTTATTTATTTATTTTTAAAATTTCCTTTTATATTTTTTATTTATTTTTGAGAGTGTGTGAACTGGGGAGGGGCAGAGAGAAAAGGAGACACAGAATCCAAAACAGGCTCCAGGCTCTGAGCAAGCATTCAGCACTGAGCCTAACGTGGGGTTCAAACCCACGAACTGTGAAATCATGACCTGAGCTGAAGTCAGACACTCAACCGACTGAGCCACTCAGGTGCCCCTAGGCTGTTGTTTATATATCAGTATCCACCTGTGTCTGCATGCCCATTTGCTTAGGATGTACGAAGGAAGGAGATTAGGCCAGTACTTTGAAGGAAAAACTGTGGTTACTATTAAAAATAGGCCACAAATGAGGGTCTGAGTAAAATTTTAAGGGTTGTTACACAGATGCTATAACATCCATTTATTCTGGCTGTTCAGAGTTTTTATTTTAACTTTTTATGTGCTTTCAACTTTCAGAGTCCTTATCAGACAACTGGCCTTTACATAAGCAAAGCATTAACACGACCACAAAAACTGTTTTCATTTATGGCATTTTTTAGTATGCAGCTAAAAATGCCTTTCAATTAAAATTTGTTTCACTGTATCCTTAATGGATAGGTAAACACTGTGTTTAGAATATAATATTTACTGATAGTTTACCACAGGATTGCAAGCCTGTTTAAAAAAAAAAAAAAAAAGAAAGAAAAAAGCACATCACTCCTAAGGAACCCATGAACAAAAGGAGGATGGTTTGAATTCACAGTGTGACCCATTACACTCACATTAATAGCACATGTTCATACATGTGAAAGGAGTGGCAACCTAGATGGGTTATGTTATGATATTTTAAAAAATCTCCAAACTTACAATCTAATTTCCACAGATGCATCTGAATATGAAATTCTGTAGCACTTCTTCAAGATCAAATTAAAAAATAAGAATCTCTTTGGGAATCATTAATATTCCACTAAAGTACCCTTAATGATTACCACCTCCCCTATTCAAACTTTTTGCCTTTCCTTTTTTTTTGTTGTTGTTAAAAATCTGTTTGTACTTTTTAAGTAGCATCTGTTCTGCTAAAATGTTTTTCCAGACTTCTTTTTGATATATATATATATATATATATATATTTTTTTTTTTTTTAAAGCATGAACATGTTTTGTGGATTTTCAGCTACTTCAAAGTATTATCCTCATTACAGTCACCATTTTTCATTCAAGGTCTAAATCATATGAAAGGCAGAATCATTATTCTGTTCATGACGAGCACATGTCTAGAAGCAAAGCATGCTTCAAGATTTCCATGGGGAAAGAAGCAGAAACACACCATGAACCTTTTATCACAACTCAGCTTGATTTATTTTACTGAAAAAAGCAATATTCCATATTCTAGACAAGAACCTTTAAAGCTTTTCTCTTAAAAAAGCTTGCTAACATAGTTTTTCCTCTTTAAAAGCTCTCCTGCCTATATCAGGATAAGCATCCAAGCCCTTTTCCTCCATAGATACTGTTGCTACCAGGTTTCCATGACCTTCTCTCTGAGAGAACTCACCTACTCTAGGCAACAGTTGATGCTCTTTTTTTAGCTACACTTAAATACCACCCATAAGTTCCTATTTTCAACTACATACTCCGAATATAACTCAGATCAAGTATTTTTGAGAATTCACTTCAGGCTTTTCATTTATAACAAGTTCAGACTTTTTTTCAGACTGCAGCCTGCTTCTTCCTTTCATAGAATTCTTTAGGATTAATCCTTTGACAATGCTGCTAACACAAAGGTAATTTTCCTGGATTTAAATCTGAACTTTCACTATTAACTACATACTTCTTTGTCTAAACCAGTAAATACAATATACAAAAGTTAAAATTTCAGAGTTATGACTTGAATTTATGAAGAAAATTATGTTAAGAATGCTTGTAATACTTGGATTGAAATGTACCTTAAAGATCATCTATGGGATTTTTTGAACTTCCCTGACATGAATATTTAGCTCAAAAGATAAGGGCACAAAAGAAAAACAGAGCAAGAAATTCTGGCCCAGGTGGCAAGTGGCGGTGACAGAGAAGGGCTGGGTCCTAGACACTGTGGGCTATAGGAGCCCAAATCGATTATGGACATGGCCTAAATTTTCTTATTTTACAAATGAAGAAACTAAGGTACAAAGAGGTAAAATAATCACACCAAACGTTCACCACCCGTCTAACACTGGCAGCATTAAAATAGGCTCGAAGCCCAGTGACCTTCACAACCTAGTCACAAAAACTAGAGCAGTAGAAAAAACAAAGAAGTTAACATTTATGAACACTCGAACGACACAATGCTAATAGCTACTCAATGCACATCATCTTTTTTTAATTTTTTATATCTTTATTTTATTTTGAGAGACAGAGACAGAGTGAGTGGGGGTGGGGCAGAGAGAGAGGGAGACACAGAATCTGAAGTAGACTCCAGGCTCTGAGCTGTCAGCACAAAGCCCAATACAGGGCTCGAACCCATGAACTGTGAAATCATGACCTGAGCCGAAGTCAGACGCTTAACCAACTGAGCCACCCAGAGTGGGAGAGGGGCAGAAAGAGAGAGTGACAGAGAGAGAGAGAGAGACAGACAGACAGAAAGAGGGCTACGGTCAGTCAGCAGGGCCCAATCGCCCAATCCCACAAACCATGAGATCATGACCTGAGTCGAAATCAGGAGTTGGATGCTTAACTGACTGAGCCACCCAGATGCCCCCCCCCCGCCTTTTTTTCCAGTTTTAAGATGTATAAGTTCTTTTTTTATAGTTAGCATTTATATTTTATTTACTTTATTTTTTTTACAAATAGTTTATTGTCAAGTTGGTTTCCATATAACACCCAGAGCTCATCCCCACAAGTGCCCTCCTCCATGCCCATCTCCCCCCTACTCCCCCCCCCAACCCATCAGTCCTCAGTTTGTTCTCAGTATTCAAGAGTCTTTAATGGTTGGCCTCTCTCCCTCTCCAACACCATTTCCCCCCTTCTTCTCCCCCATGGTCCTCCGTTAAGTTCCTCCTAATCCTCTTATACGTGCAAACATACGGTATTTGTCCTTCTCTGCCTGACTTATTTTGCTCAGCATAACACCCTCAAGGTCCATCCATGTTGCTATACATGGCCAGATTTCATTTTTTCTCATGGCCATGTAGTATTCCACCAGATGCCCCTTTTTAAAAAAAAAATGTTTATTTTGAGACAGAGAGAGAGAGAGAGAGGGAGAGAGGGAGAGGGGCAGAGAGGGAGTGAACACACATCATCTTATTTAATCCTCATCAGCACTCTTAGAGGAAAGTATTATTATCCATGTTATACACAAAGAAACTGAATAAAGTTAACTGCCTGGTAAAGGTAAAATATTGGGCTTGTTTTTTTTCCAAATCTGACACTATTTACTTCAGAGAGTCACAAAATCTACCATCACATTTGGCCTAACAGATCAAACAATAACCCAGAAGAAACAATTAAGGTTTTTCTACTTTTTGTTGCTCTTCTTCACAGTTTAGAATGCAGGTGATATAGGATGGGAAAGAAGGACAATTCAGGGGAAATTTGGCAATAGAAATTCTAATAACAAACTGAAAATAATTCAATAGTGAGTATGTTTTTCTCAATAGTGTCACTACCCACATTCAAGTCACTACACCTTCTCTCATGGACAGATCATTTCTTCACCACCTTTCCATTTCTACAATCACATCTTTCCAACAATTCTCTACAGCATCTAGAGTAATAATAATGTTTTTAAAAATAGATTTATGTGACTTTCCAGCTTTCAACACTTGAAAATAATTCCCATTGCCTTTTTCTTAATATACTATTGTTTTTAATGCTGCTTGCTGTTATGCCTAAGCTGTTTGATCATGATATTTGGTACTTTAAAAGAGACAAGAGTAGTAAAATTTCACTAAACTAATTTATATGATGCCAAAATCTCTGAATGGAGAGAACACGCCCATTTGCCTTTTCATTTTTTTAAAGTGGGCTTTTTCTTTATTTAAAGTTTTACTGAGAAAATTACAGATCTGCAGGTAGTTGTAAGAAATAATAGATATCTTACATGTTTTACCTAGTTTCCTCCAATGGTAACATCTGTAAAACTATAGTATGATATCACAACCAGAGTACCAACATTAATAAGACCTGACTTTGTTCAGATTTCTCTAGTTCTATCTGTCCTCAGTGATAACACTGGAAATAAAGATTAAAGAGTAGACAGCATGAATGGTTTATGTAGTCAGGGTGCAGGATGTTGCATAAGATCAGCTTTTTGGGATAAAGAAAAGTAGGGCAATTTTCAGTATTAAATTTTCAATCTTCTCCCTAGCTGAAAGGGTCAAATTAGATATATAAACAGAATTCTGGAAGTGAAGTGGGCTGGTTTTGCTCTCTCCCTTTTTAAGAAGAATCTTTACAGCTCTTGATGTCACACTGTGTGAAACAGATACGTTTTAGGGTTTGAGATTAGAAAAATACCACTTACTGCTATGTGTGATGGCTGATTGATTTTGTTTGTTTAACCTT
The DNA here is from genome assembly GCF_008692635.1 of Crocuta crocuta. Taxonomy (NCBI): domain Eukaryota; kingdom Metazoa; phylum Chordata; class Mammalia; order Carnivora; family Hyaenidae; genus Crocuta; species Crocuta crocuta. The sequence goes on from NW_027531880.1 coordinate 1,455,557, forward strand.
AAATACAACTGTTACTGATTGAAAAGCCTTATGGTTTTGAACTTCACAGTATAATTTTATATTTCCTAGTCAAGGGAAACAAAAGAAAAAAGGAACTACTGGGACTTCATCAAGATGAAAAACTTATGCACAGCAAAGGAAATAATCAACAAAACTAAAGGCAACCTCCACAATGGGGAGAAGATATTTGCAATGACATATCAGATAAAGGATTAGTATCCGAAAGCTACAAAAAATTGCTCAAACTCAACACCTAAAAACAAATAATCCAGTGAAGAAATGGGCAGAAGACATGAATAGATACTTTTCCAAAGAAGACATCCAGATGGCTAACAGACACATGAAAAGACGCTCCAATATCACTCATCATCAGGGAAATACAAATCAAAACCACAATGAGATACCACCTCGCACCTGTCAGAATGGCTAAAATTAACAACACAGGAAACAAGAAATGTTGCAAGGATGAAGGGAAAGGGGAACTCACTTACACTGTTGGTAGGAACGCAAATTGGTGCAGCTACTATGGAAAACAGTATGGAGATTCCTCAAAAAGTTAAAATTAGAACCACCTTATGATTCAGGAATCATGCTACTGAGTATTTACCCAAAAAATATAAAAACACTCATTCAAATGCATACACGCATTATCAACAATAGCCCCATTATGGAAAGAGCCCAAATGTGCATTGACTGATGGATAGATAACAATGTGATATGTATTTGTGTGTGTGCATGTGTATGTGTGTGTATATCTATACATATGTATACATGTGTGTATATATATGTGTATATATATATAATGGAAAATTACTCAATAATAAAAAATGAAATTTAGTCATTTGCAATGATGTGGATGGATCTAGAGAGTATTATGCTAAGCAAAATAAATCAGAGAAAGACAAATATATGATTTCACTCATTTGGAATTTAGGAAACAAAACAGATGAACATAGGGGGTAAAAATAAGAGAAAGAGAGAGAGAGAGAGGGAATGAAAGAGAGAGGCAAACTAGAAAACAGACCCATAATAACAGAGAACAAACTGAGGATTATTGGAGGGGAGGTGGGCCAGGGGACTTGTTAAATGGGTGATTTGTATTAAGGAGGGCACTTGTGATGAGCACTAGGTATTGCACGTAAGTGATGAATCACTAGACTCTACACCTGAAACTAATGTTATACTGTATATTAACTGGAATTTAAATAAAACTCGAAAATAAAACAAAATGTATTTTTCTTTGCTAACCTTTTAAACCTCTGTTTAAACACTACCCTCCTGGCTAGTTTCACCATCATTGTCACAAATTATTTTTCCCTAAGAATACCAAATAAGAAAATGTCATTTAGAACAAAACATAATGCTTTGAGCCAACTACATATGTTAAGGATTGGAAACAGGTAACCTGTATATCCTTAGAAATTTCTTTTACAAGAATCTCACCTAAATTCTGTCTTTTCTTGAAAGCTAAGGGAAAACAAACACATCTGAATAACAACTTTTATTGGGATTCTGACCAATACAATATTTAATAATTTAATTCACTATGTTATTTATCATTTCATTAATGAAATGAAGCGTATGATTTCCACTAAGCCAGGTATACTGATTTATGTTCTGTCAATTTAACTGGCATTTCCCCCACACAACCTTCACACACACACACACACACACACACACAAACACACACACGCTTCATGTTTTAACTACACACCTGAGAGAATGAAAACTTCTGCTCTTCCCTTAAGAGACTGCAAATTAATTTCAAGGTTAATAAATTCCCAAGTAAAGGAGATAGGTGCAAAAATTTCCACCTCAAAAATTAAATTTCTGAAGAATATTCTAAAGTCAAACATCTAATCACAAGCAGTAAGTAGCCTGTAAGGATGGCATGTTATTGACTTGCCGAAGCAATTTAATATACATAAGCAGATTTAAAAGGAGGCAAAGGAGGTATGTTTCAAAACACTCTGAAAATGGTACTCAGTTTTGTGTTTTACTTATGTTAGAATCACTTTGAGAGACTTGAGTGTCTTGCTGATTCTACCCTCTCCATCATTAAGATGATAGAAAAATTCTTAGAGATTTCTTTAGCTAATTTTTTTCTTTTAAAAAAATGTGTATTTGTTTTGAGAGAGAGGGAGAGCCTGAGAGCAGGAGAGTGGCAGAGAGAGAGGGAGAGAGAGAGAATCCCAAGCAGGCTCCGCACTATCAGATGTGGGACTCACTCTCACAAACTGTTGAGATCGTAACCTGAACCATAATCAAAAGTTGGATGCTTCACCAACTGAGCCACCCAGGGGCCCCTCGATATTTTTTTTTTCCTAATTCCCATCGGCACCTATTGAATTCGTTTGCTGCTCAAGAAAAAAAGAAAATTAAAGACCTAACTATGACCATGATAAAAATATAAAGAACTTTATCTGAGTATCGAATGGTAGGTGGCAATAAGAAAGTTGAGACAGAAAACAACTAGGGTTTCATGTTTCACTGTAAAAATCAGAAATTAGGGATTATCACAAGGTTAGAAATGGAAAGCAGAATAGATTGAAGATTGAAATGTGGCTTTTCTGTTATAGCCAAGAATAGAGATTCATAGGAAACTCAGATGAAATAAAACTTACAGAAAAGTTTAAGACCAAACTTAAACTGGTCCTGGAATCTGGTAGAACCTTTGAGGAAGCAAATTAGTTCTTGTCCTCTTTAAAGACCCCAAAATAATCCTGGGATATTAATGTAGATGTGAATTATTTGAAGTGTCTAAAACTCGGGGAAAAAAGAAAAGTTGCTAGATGCCCACTTGCTCTCTTACGTTTTCTCCAAACAGTCCTAAGTAAGAAGGTGCAGGACCACCACTCTTGCAGATTCAAAGACCCAAACCAAATAGAAGAGTGGGACACGAGGCATAAGGTCCAGGAGAAACAACCCACTGTTAACAAGGTAAAAAGGCAAGGAAAATATAGGGCTTACCAGTGTTCATTTTCAAGTGCCTCCGCAATGTTAACACAGACTTTATGGAACAAATGTTCCTTGTGGAAAATTTTGATGGCCATTCTTCAGAACGAACAGGTCTTTTTAAAAAAATTTTTATTTAAATTCTAGTTAGTTAACATACAGTGCAACATTGGTTTCAGGAGCAGAAACCAATGAAATCATGATTCAGAAATCATGAACTCATGATTCATCACTCTAGTGCTCATCGTAAGTGTCCTCCTTAAAGCCCATCACCCATTTAGCCCACCCCTCCATCCAACACCCTCTATCAACCCTCAGTTTGTTCTCTATCCCTAAAAGTCTGTTTCCCTCTCATTTTTTTCTTTTTTACCCCTTCCCATACGTTCATCTGTTTTGTTTCTTAAATTCCTCATGAGTGAAATCAAATGGTATTTGTCTTTTTCTGACTGACTTATTTTGCTTAGCATAATACTCTCTAGCTCCATCCATGTCATTGCAAATGGCAAGATTCCATGTTTTTGATGGCTGAGTAATAGTCCGTTGTATATATATACCAAATCTTCTTTACTCATTCATCAAGCAATCGACATTTGGGCTCTCTCCAAAGTTTATTACTGATAATGCTGCTATAAACATTGGAGTGCACGTGCCCCTTCAAATCAATATTTCTGTAACTTTTGGGTAAACACCTAGCAGTACAATTGCTGGATTGTAGGATAGTTCTGTTTTTAAGTTTTTGAGTAACTGCCATACTGTTCTCCAGAGTGGCTACACCAGTCTGCATTCCCACCAACAGTACAAGAAGTAAAACCAACAAGTCTTTGGAAAGAAAGGAAGCCATAAATGATGACAGTTAAAAATCTTACCACAAAAGGAGGAAATGCTCAAAGTCAAGTTCACAGATGGTCCCTTTAAACAGCAAGAGAATGTATATGCCTAGGCTAACAAAGGATGGGCAAAAGAGGTTTTGTGCATTAAAGATAATCTTAATTAGACCTAGTAGTTGTAAAAACTACTTGGTCCTAGTAGTTGTAAAAACACCTTAGATCCAAATCCTGAAGGAAGGGATGGAGGCCCTTCCCAGTCTACTTCAAGCTGGTAAAAAATAAAATAATATTTAAAATAAAAATATATAATAGCTAATACATACAGCATTTATTACATGCTAGGACTCTAAAGGCTTTATATATTAACTCATTCAATTATTAAAAAAACTGATGAGATGGGTACTAATAAAATCTCCAATTTCACAGAAGAGGAAATCAAGGAACTAAATTTCAGTGAATTTACTTAAAGTCCCTCAGTGGGAGCTGGGATTAGAACTCAGTCAGTATAGCTCCCGAGTCCATAATCATAATCACCACCTGACAATGTCTCTCAGAAAGTTCAGCCTCTAATCCAGAGCTGACCCACATTTTACATTCTCATCCCTCTCTATTCATGTACTTAAGGGTTTTATTACTTATTATAAAATCTTAGGAATGCCTTATTCTGTCTGAACTAAAAGCAGAGTCTCCATTTTCCCTTCTTTTCCACACTGTCCTAAGGATGCTTAAGCACAAACCACATCCACGTGTTGGGATGGGTAGTGCCTACAGAGCCATGAAACATGCCAGATGGTTTGGCATATTTTGTTAAATGAAGTGCTGTCTTGATTTGGTGAAATAATAAGGAGAGGTACTTATGACAGAGAACAGTAATGTTTATGGGTGAGAAAGGGGTTGGAAGATGAAGTAGAAAAATAATCTAACTAAAAACCAAAATAAGTCTACTAGTATAATTGTACCTATATTTCTAAGGCCTGTCTCAAACATATCCTCCCACCCAGACTTCAACTTTAAAGAAATTAAATAATATTCTATCACTGGTTGTATTTGGTATCCAAATTATTCTACTTTATACTATAGGCATCTAGAATTTATACTCAAAGCAACTTGCAGGGGAAACATTCTTATTTGCACAGAGCATTCATTTATCTGTTTAGGTCATTTGAGTGAAAAGGGAAACTGCTGTGGAATTGTAAACTAAAAAGAAGAGCTCAATGTATCATTTAAATGTAGTCCAAGGCAAGAGTAAAGCAAAATATTAATTTAAGTCTCTGAATTAAAGTCTTGAAATAAATTTCTCATTTTTCATACTAAATACATTAAGGTTGGGGTGCCTGGGTGGCTCAATTGGTTAAACATTCGACTTTTAGCTCAGAACCTGGAACCTACTTCGGATTCTGTGTCTCCCTCTCTCTCCGCCCCACCCCTGCTAGTGCTCTCTCTAAAATGAATAAGCGTTAAAAAAGTAAAAATATATAAATATGTTAAAAAATTAAAGTTTTCAGATTATCTTTCTTGATAACTTTCTGTTGAGAACAAGTAGAATCATTTTATATTTTAATTTTAATATGGAATAACTATTCATTTTAAGGGAAAGAGAACCATCCATCTTTCTCAGTAGTTTGTGAGGAAAGTGGTCCATTCAGTTCTAGCAAGTTCTCCAAATCCACAATACTCATTGAACGCACAGTGGGCCTTCAATAAATATTGTCTACGACCCAACCATAGTAAACAAGAGACATAAGTTGAACTGCTACCAACGGTAACAAAGAAATCTGAAGAGACATAAATTCAAATGTTACTCTTGATCCTGGGGTGCCTGGGTGGTTCAGTCAGTTAAAGCCTACAACTCTTGATTTTGGCTCAAGTCATGATCTCATGGTTCACGAAACTGAGGCCTGCATCAGGCTCTGTGCTGACAGCATATAGCCTGCTTGGGATTTTCTCTCTCTCCCTCTCTCTGTCCAATTCCATGCTCACATTTTCTCCCTCTCTCTCTCTCTCTAATAAACAAACAAACAAAATAACAAATGCTACTTTGGACCCAAAGAATCTAAAAGTAATAATATCACTATGTATCAATGAAAGCCTCAGTTCAATCCATTTAACTCTAAGCATGTTACCTCATAAATTAAACTGAATGTTGTATATGCCTGTAATTTTTAAGTTGGAGAGAGGGTAAAAGACAGAAAGGAGTAGGTTACTCAGAACCCTGTAAGATGATACCAAATACTTTCTGTTTATCTGTATGTAAGTATGTTATCTGTATGGCATGTGTATAATCATTTTCCACAAAAGTTCAATATTAATTTGAATTCCACCTACTAATTTATCTCTGAAGACAATCAAGAGATAGGCCCTGAAAAAGACAGTGAGGGAGACAGTCTGAGAGAGAGAGAGAGAGAGAGAAGAGACAAGAAAGAGAGAGACAAAAAGAAAAACAAAAGAAAAGGAAAAGACATAAATAAATAGAAACAGAGGAAATAAGGAAGGGAAAGGAGGGAGGAGAAGGAGGGCAGGGAAGGAAGAAGGAGAGCCACACCAAAAAGAGAAATAAAGCAAAAATAGTTTGAAGAAGACCTTTTCTTGATTGAAATCTGCAGTAAAATCCAGATTCTTTCTGAAATGGAAAATCCTCATCTTAAGTGGGTGAGACGTTGAGGTTTGCTATGAAAGGGAATCAGTATTTTACTTGACAATTTCCATGCTAAATGCCACCGTCATTTTCAGTGTTATTTCACTGTCATCTTCCTACAATAAATAAAAAAAGAGTATAATACATGTTTTTCCCCCCCTGAGGTTTATAACAGGATCTCAATATAGCCTCAACTGTAACAAATCATCCAGCAAATTCTTGGCAGAGTAAATCAAAGAACATATGTTTACCCAAGGTGAACGGCAGTCACTGGACTGTATGTTAACTACATTTGGATTCAGACAGCTCCATCAAACACGCTCTAAATCTGCCCAGTAATTCATCCACAGTCATGTATGTTACCATCAGCCTATCAATAAAATCTAAAAGCTTCACTGAAAATGTCTGCTGTCAATTTTCATTTCTTGTTTTTTAATGTTTATTTATTTTTCAGAGAGCACAAAAGATCATACCATGATTCACATGTGTTTCCCTTAGCAAATTTAAAGGAACTGCAAAGGAAGTCTACACATGTACAAAGTTTTAGAAAAGAAGGCTAGAATCAAATAGAAATCTGTCAACACACACATCTTATCCTGAACTTCTAAATTATTCACATCTATTATCAATCACTATTTTATATTTAATCAAATGCATATCTCATCTATACGGCTATAGAATGTTATGAATTCCAAAGCTGATTTTGTTGTCTCCTTGAAAATATGATAGGGAAAAGCATGCTGAATGATGCCAATAATAAAGCTGAGTACAAATAATTCAGATATTCTACAATTACTTACATTTCCGGAGACAACTTCAGTGGCTCTGTAACTAGGGACTGGATAGAGTCACAACTGCTTCCATTATAGCATGTAAATTTTTTTTGTTTCCATAGTGAATATATCTTTGAGATCTTTTCAAGTTCTGACAGTATGCTTACAAATAAATAAAAAACTGCCCACTATGAATCACCAATAATTCCAAATCTAATTATCTCAGTCTTATTGATTACAATGTGAACTTTTAGCATAAATTCACTGAAGGGTACTTGCAGTCTGACACATCAAGGATGAGGCCCGACAGAAATATCACCAACAAAACCAAAAGCAAAAACCAAAATACTTAAGTGATCCTTAGCCTATTTTAAAAATAAGCAGAAAGATAAATATAAGCATATTTTAAAAACCAATCATTCAGTGCTTACTTTCAGTAGATCCTTGGAGAAATCACCACCTTCATTTACCCCTTGGAGGTTTGCAATGAACTCTTGGCAGGTCATCTTCTTTCCAATATTCTGGAATAGAGGCAAATAATACATCATAATGACATATGGGGAATTCTTAAAAACATGATTAAGCAAAGTAAGATTAATTTGGTTTTTCAAAACATGAATATACACATTCCATATATGTGAATACATCCACACATACATATAATCCAAACTTAAATGCATATGAGAAACAGATGGCTTATTATGCTTTCAAAACAGTCATTAAATATAAATAGCAGAATTATGTCAAACCTTTATTTTAACCTAAAAAAATCTGAGAAATGTATGTGACATTTATATTTAAGTTTTTAATGAAAAACATGGATACAATGACATTTCTGAGCTGAACTCCGGTAGCTATTTGCTTATTTGTTATTTCCTACATATTGTCAACAACTGTGAAGCAGCTTAGATTTTACCACTTAGAAGCTAACAAACTAGTCTATCACTATCTCACATGTTACCAGATGAAGTAATAAGACTCCTGAGTCAGAGGCACAGGAATCCCTACAACAATAGGAGTAGTCAAAATGACAGAATTTTCTTGCTCCAGTTTCTGGAGTCCCAATTCTCAGAGAACCTGAGCAGGGCCAGCTGATATGCACACATCACATGGTGGGCTGTGATACAGGAAAGGCACCCTGAGATTTGGGAATCTGAATAACTATAATGGGCAGTAAGCCTGCCTATCACTTTTGCTCTAAAGGAAGGAATCAACTCTCATCATCCAACGCTATAAACAAACTTATACACTGTTCTAGTCACCATATTTTCCAAAGCTGCTCACCATAGAAAAAAATTTGAAAAAGTAGACTAGAACAAAGGAAACCAAAGCTTTTGTTCACAAAATGTACACAAATGCAAGAGACTCATGGAAAATTATTTCCAAATACATTTCCAAACTGAATGAAGGATAATTTTAATAAAAAAATCACACTAATAAACAAAATGAAAAAAATAAAATGTAATTAGGAAATCTAAACTACAAAAAAAAAAGAGAAGATACAAATATGTCAGAGTGAGGAAACTAACAAAGGTGGTATGACAGAAAAGTGTCTCCTGTCCCAGCTCTAGTCAACTAGTAAGAGCTGCCAGTCGTGAAGGATTCAAAGGTTCAATCTGGACACCAAGAGATATCTGTCCACAACAGGGACAGGTATGGGATCTTTGGTAAAATGTGGTCCAAGTGAACAGGAAGTGTACCAACATATCAATATCCTTGTACACAATATGCATACACATAAAATGTATGCTCTGCAACGCTACTTTTCATGAAAGACTAAGAGTGGGGTGGAATATTAGTCTTCAAGTTGAGCAAAAATATTCCAGGAGATAAAGAATTTAAAAGGGATCCAAAGCCATGGATATATTTAAGAGAACACGTATACAACACTTTAACTTCAAAAGTACAGATCTGCCTGGAACATATACATCTGTATATCTTAAAAGTAACCACTTTCCACTTCCCCTCTCACATCTGCTCTTCTACTTTATGATATGAAACAACTAGTCCAACTAGTGAAAGTGCTAAATAACTTTTGTTAAAAACCTTGCCTCTTCCAGGGGCACCTGGGTGGCTTAGTCAGTTAAGCGTCCGACTTTTGCTTAGGTCATGATCTCGTGGTTCGTGGGTTCGAGCCCCATGTCGGGCTCTGTGCTGACTGCCAGCTCAGAGCCTGAAGCCTGTTTCAGTCTGTGACTCCCTCTCTCTCTGACCCTCCCCTGCTCATGCTGTCTCTCTCTCTCTCTCTTAGAAATAAATAAAACATTAAAAAAAAACAAAAACAAAACTTGCCTCTTCCATTAGCAAAGAGGGCATAGTCAGAATGTACAAAAAAGCCTGAATGAATGTTTTAACAATGAGCAATGGCTTTGCCCATGAATTTGGTAGATATTTCCATAATTTAAGTAAATCTGCAGCTCTAAGTTTTGATGAGAATTTAAAGCACAGAAACCTTAATAATAAATAGTTTCACAACACTATATTGAAAAACACAATAACTCAACATTCCCAATCCTTACCAAGGACATCAGAACAAGGTAAAAAGTAATAAGTGTATTTAACAGTCATGTTGATATGACTTGACAGGGTCTTTTTGGTTATGTTCTGAGGATCTGAGAAAATGAATGAATAATGACTACATAAGAAATTCTTTTCCAAGTCAGACAGTTTCTAATTCTTAACTTTTAACAAAATCAAAAGAGGGCATAATTTAATCATTAGTTAAAAACCAAAATGTTCTTTGATATATGGTGTGAATTCAAATACTTGTAACATTATTATTTTTAATCAACTTGTATTGTTAAAAACAAAAATTTCATGAAGAATGATTTATATTTAAACACCTATAGTATTATAGTCATGAAAGGCATCAAAACATATGAAACTTTCATTTCAGTTTATAGTTTTTTTTACAAAAAAGTATCAGATAGTAATCAATAAAAGTCTCCCAAGTATAAAAACATATTACATTTACACACATACAAAAAAAAAAACTATGGAAAAGTAAACAATTATGAGTACTAGGAGAAAAAAGTAAAGAGAGTTGATATTTTAATGAAGGAGGAGTGTTAGCTCACTGTAACTTTTTAAAAAATACTAGCTTTACTGAAGTGATATTCACATAACATTCATCCTTTTGAATTATACAATTCAGTTGATTCATAATACACTTACAGAGTTGTACAGCTATCACCATTATCTAAATTCAGAGTATTTTTATCACCCTAAAAGATACCCGTAACTAACCATTAGCAATCTGTTCCCATCTCTCTCCTCCCATCACCAAGAGTCATCTCCTGGAACCACTAATAATCTTTTTATTTGTATGGATTTGTGTATGCAAGAGCCCTTCACATAAGTGGGATCACAGCAGTCTTTTTTGACTGGCTTCTTTCATCTACCATATTGTTTTCAAGGCATGTCCATATTTTAGTATGTATAAATATTTATTTTTATTGGCAAATAACATTCCATTATATGAATATACCAAATTTTGTGTGCCCATTCCGAAGTTGATGGCTACATGGACTGATCCCACGTTTTGCTTATTATGAACAATGTAACTATAAATATTTGTGTAAAGCTTTTGTGTAGATGTATGTTTTCATTCCTATGTATTTAATGCAGGAGTGGGATTGCTAGGTTGAACGGTAACTCTATGTTTAATCATTTGAAGAACTGTCAGCATTTTTTTTCCCCAAACAGGCCACACCAGTTTACATCCCCACTAGTGAGTTTCAATTTCTCTATGTCCTTACCAACATTTATCTGTCTGTTTTATTTTAGCTATTTCTAGTAAGATATAAATTGTCATCTTGTGGCTCTGATTTGTAATTCCCTAATGGACTGATGATGTCCAGCATCTTTCATCCACATATTGACCATTTGTATATTTTCTTTGAAGAAATGTCTACTCATATCCTTTGCCCTTTTCTTATGGAGTCATTTGTCTTTATTGAATTGTAGGAGTTATTTATATATTCTGGATATAAAACTCCTTCTCAGATATATACTTGGCAAGTATTTTCTCCTGTTCTGTGGGCTGTGTTTTCTTGATGATATTGTCTGAAGCACAAAAAGTTTTGATCTATATGAAACCCAACTTATAAGGGTTTGTTTTTTGTTTACTGCTCGTGTTTTTATTGTCAAATGTAACAAATTATTCCTAATCCAAGGTGAGAAAGATTTACTCTATGTTTTCCAAAAATTTTATACTGTTAGAGCTTATATGCAGATATGTGATCCATTTTGCAATAATTTTTGTACAGGGTAGGAAATACAAATCCAACTTCATTCTTTTCAGTGTGGCTCTCCACTTATCCCACCACCATTTGTTGAAAGACTATTCTTTCTCCTACTGAATAATCTTGGCATCCTTGTTGAAAATCAACTGACCATAAAAATAAGGGTTTACTTATGAATTCTCAATTCTATTGTATTGATCCAGATGTATGACTGGATGCCAGTATAATACTCTCTTCATTCTTATAGCTTTGTAGTTGTTTTTGCCATTGCATTTTACTGTGGCTAAAAAAACATAGCAAAAAAATTACCATCTTAACTATATTTAAGTTATAACCATATTAAGTTATAACCAAAATTCACTGGTGTTAAGTATATTCACATGGTTGTAACACAGATTTCCATAACTTTTGCATATTGCAAATCTTAAACTCTATACCAATTAAAAAACAATCCCTCTTTCCCACCCCGAGACTCTGGTAACAATCATTCTACTTTCTTTTTGTTTCTATGAATTTGACTGCTTTAGATACCGCACATTAAGTGGAATCATACAGTACTTTCTTGTATATATGTATGCATGTATGTATATACATTCCAAATGCATAAATGTATACATACACACACACATAGATATATGTGTTTCAAGTGTACAGCTTTATAACTAGACACCTGCATACGCTACCCACATGATCCTATCACAAGATCCAGTTACCATCTATCACCATACAGTTGATCCCTTTTACCCATTTCACCCACAACTCAACCCTCTTAAATTCTGGTAAATATTACTCTGTTTTCTGTATCCATGAGTTTGTTTTGTTCATTTATTTTTTTACTTTCCCTATATGAGGGAAATCACACAGTATTTGTCTTTTTCCATCTGACTTATTTCACTTAGGATAATACTCTTAAAGTCTATCCATGTCACAAATGGCAAGATATTATTCTTTTTTATGGTTAATGTTCCATTGAATATACTACATATTCTTATTTATTTTTAATTTACATCCTAGTTAGTTACATATAGAGCTAGAGTGATTTCAGGAATAGAGTCCAGTGATCCATCCCCCTATGTATAACACCAGTGCTCATTCCAACACGTGTTTTCCTTAATGCCCCTTAACCATTTAGCCCATCCCCCCTACCCATAGCCCTTCCTGCAACCCTCAATTTGTTCTTTACATTTAAGAGTCTTATGTTTTGCCCCCCTTTTCTGTTTTTATATTATTTTTGCTTCCCTTCTATAATGTTCACCTGTTTTGTATCTTAAATTCCACATGAGTGAAGTCATATATTTGTCTGACTCTGACTGACTTATCTCACTAGGCATAATACCTTCACGTTCCATCAATGTTGGTGCAAATGGCAAGATTTCATTCTTTTTGATTACAAAGTATACTCCATTGTGTTTGTGTGTGTGTGTGTGTGTGTGTGTGTGTGTACATATATTCTTTATCCATTCATCTGTCGATGGACATTTCGGTTCTTTCCATACTTTGGCTATTGTTGATAGCACTGCTATAAACACTGGGGAGTATGTGCCCCTTTGAAAAAGCACATCTGTATCCCCTGGATATATACCTAGTAGTCCAATTGCTGGGACGAATATAGAGTAGTTCTATTTTTAACTTTTCAAAGTACCGCCATACTGTTTACAAGAGTGGCTGCACCAGCTTGCTTTCCCACCACCAGTGCAAAAGAGATCCTCTTTCTCCACATCCTCATCAACATGCCCGAGTTGTTAATTTCAGCCATTCTGACTAGGGTGAGGTGGTATCTCATTGTGGCTTTGATTGTATTTCCCTGATGGTGAGTGATGTTGAGCATTTTTTCATGAGTCTGTTAGACATCTGGATGTCTTTTCTTTGGAAAAATGCCTATTCACATCTTTTGTCCATTTCTTCACTGGATTATTTGTTTTTAAGGTGTTGAGTCTGATAAGTTCTTTATAGACTTTGGACACTAACCCCTTAACTGATGTCATTTGCAAATATATTCTCCTATTCTGTCCGTTGCCTTTTAGTTTTGCTAATTGTTTCCTTTGCTATTCAGAAGCTTTTTATCTTGATGAAGTCCCAACAGTTCATTTTTGCTTTTCTATGAAGTGTGTTGACTAAGAAGTTGCTGCAGCTGAGGTCAAAGAGATTTTTGCCTGCTTTCTCTTCCAGAATTTTGATGGCTTCCTGTCTTATATTTAAGTTTTTAATCCATTTTGAGTTTATTTTTGTGTATGGTGTAAGAAAGTGGTCTAGTTTCATTTTTCTGCATGTCGCTGTCCAGTTGTCCAATCACCATCTTTATTCCATTTTATTCTTTCCTGCTTTGTCAAAGATTAGTTGGCCATACATCTGTGGGTCCATTTCTGGGTTCTCTATTCTGTTCCACTTATCTGAGTGTGTGTTTCTATGCCAGTACCATACTGTCTTGATGATTACAGTCTTGTAATACAGCTTGAAGTCTGGGATTGTGATGCCTCCAGCTTTGGTTTTCTTTTTCAAGACTGCTTTGACTATCTGGGATCTTTTCTGGTTCCATACAAATTTTAGGATTGTTTGTTCTAGCTCTGTGAAGAATGCTGGTGTTATTTTGATAGGGATTGCATTGAATATGTAGATTGCTTTGGGTAGTATTGACATTTTAACAATATCTGTTCTTCCAATTGAGGAGCATGGAACATTTTTCCATTTTTCTATGTCTTTTTTAATTTCTTTCATAAGCTTTCTATAGTTTTCAGTGTATAGATTTTTCACCTCTTTGGTTACATTTATTCCTAGGTATTTTATGGGTTTGGTGCGATTGTAAATGGGATCAAATCCTTTATTTCTCTTTCTGTTGCTTCATTAATGGTGTACAGAAATGCAACTGATTTCTGTTCACTTATTTATATCCTGCGACTTTGCCTGAAATCATGGATCAGTTCTAGCAGTTTTTGGTGTAATCTTTCATCTCTGTGGTTAAATTCTTTCCTAGGTATATTATTCTTTGTGATGCAATTGTAAATTGGATCGTTTTCTGAATTCATCTTTCCGCTGTATTGTTATTAGTGTAGAAAAATGCCATTGATTTCTGTGTATTGATATTGTGTCCTCAACTTTATTGAGTTCATTTATAAGTTCTAACTGATCAGTTTTCTGGTAGAGTTTTCAGGGNTGAGTTTATTTTTGTGTATGGTGTAAGAAAGTGGTCTAGTTTCATTTTTCTGCATGTCGCTGTCCAGTTGTCCAATCACCATCTTTATTCCATTTTATTCTTTCCTGCTTTGTCAAAGATTAGTTGGCCATACATCTGTGGGTCCATTTCTGGGTTCTCTATTCTGTTCCACTTATCTGAGTGTGTGTTTCTATGCCAGTACCATACTGTCTTGATGATTACAGTCTTGTAATACAGCTTGAAGTCTGGGATTGTGATGCCTCCAGCTTTGGTTTTCTTTTTCAAGACTGCTTTGACTATCTGGGATCTTTTCTGGTTCCATACAAATTTTAGGATTGTTTGTTCTAGCTCTGTGAAGAATGCTGGTGTTATTTTGATAGGGATTGCATTGAATATGTAGATTGCTTTGGGTAGTATTGACATTTTAACAATATCTGTTCTTCCAATTGAGGAGCATGGAACATTTTTCCATTTTTCTATGTCTTTTTTAATTTCTTTCATAAGCTTTCTATAGTTTTCAGTGTATAGATTTTTCACCTCTTTGGTTACATTTATTCCTAGGTATTTTATGGGTTTGGTGCGATTGTAAATGGGATCAAATCCTTTATTTCTCTTTCTGTTGCTTCATTAATGGTGTACAGAAATGCAACTGATTTCTGTTCACTTATTTATATCCTGCGACTTTGCCTGAAATCATGGATCAGTTCTAGCAGTTTTTGGTGTAATCTTTCATCTCTGTGGTTAAATTCTTTCCTAGGTATATTATTCTTTGTGATGCAATTGTAAATTGGATCGTTTTCTGAATTCATCTTTCCGCTGTATTGTTATTAGTGTAGAAAAATGCCATTGATTTCTGTGTATTGATATTGTGTCCTCAACTTTATTGAGTTCATTTATAAGTTCTAACTGATCAGTTTTCTGGTAGAGTTTTCAGGGCTTTCTATATGTAGTAGAATGTCATCTGTGAACACAGTTCTACTTGTCTTTCTGATTTAAATGCCTTTTACTTCTTTTTCTTGTCTAACTGCTACAGCTAGGACTTCCAATACTATGTTGAATAAAAGTGGCAGGAGTAGACAACCCTGTCTTATTCCTGTTCTTAGAGGAAAGGCTTTCAGTTTTTCACTGTTGAGTAAGATACTAGTTCTGGGATTGTCATATATGGCCTTTATTAAGTCTAGGTATGTTCCCTCTATACCATTTTTGTTGAGTTTGTATCATAAATGACTACTGATTTTTTATCAAATGCTTGTTCTGTGTGTATTGAGATGATCATGAATTTTATCTTACATTTTGTTATTGTGATATATCACACTGAGTTGCAGATGTTGAACAATCCTTGAATTCCTAAAATAAACGACACTTGATTATGCTGTATGATTCTTTTAACATATTATTGAATTCAATTTACTGAATTTTGTTGAGGATTTTTGCTTCTATGTTCATCAAGTGTAGTGGTCTTTAAGTTTCCTTTTTTTGTGGTGTCCTGTCTGGGTTTGTTACCAGGATAATGCTAGCTTTGTGGAATGTGTTGGAAAAGGCTCCTTTCTCTCCAACTTTTTGAAAGAATTTGAGAAGAATATTAAATCTTATTTGAATATTTGATAGAATTTGCCAATAAAGCCACCTGATCCTGAACTTTCATTTGTTGAGAGGTTTCTGATTATTGTTTTAATCTACTTTACTGGTAAAAGTCTATTCAAAATTTTTTTCATATTCAGTGTTGGAAGACTGTATGTTTCAAGGAATTTGTTCATTTCTTCTAGGTTGTCCACCTTGTTGGCATATAATTGTTCCCAGTAGTCTCTTGCCATCCTTTGTATTTCTGTGGTATCACTTGTAACTTCTCTTTCATTTTTAATTTTATTTGAGTTCTCTATCTTTTTTTCTTGGTTAATCTAGCTTAAGAGCTTACTGATTTTATTTATAGTTTGAAATAACCAGCTCTCATTTTCACTGATTTTTTCTACTGTCCTTTTAGTCTCTATTTCATTTATTTCCTCTCTGATCTTGAGAATCCGTATGAATATTAGGCTTATTTTTTTTATTTCTGCAAAATATGTCACTGGGATATTGATACAAACTGTATTGAATCTACAGATCACCTTGGGTAATCTTAACAATATTGTTTTCCAATCCATGAACATGGGAAGGCTTTCTATTTACTTGTGTCTTCTTTGTTTTGCTCTGTAGTAAGTTTTGCAATAAAGAAGTATAAATCTTCCAAGTTATTTCTCTTTATTTATTTTTGTATTTCTACATGAATCTCAGGATTTATTTATCAATTTCTGCCCCCTCCCAAAAGGCCAACTGGGATTTTGACATTGTACTGACTCCTAAAATCATTTTGGAGAGTATGCCACTTTAACATTAAGTGTTCCAAGCCATTACCATGGGATAACTTTCCACTTGATTTCTTTGAAGAATGTTTTGTAGTTTTCACCATCAATGTATTACCTTATTTTGTTAAGTTTTATTAAGTTTCTTAGTATTTCTGATGTTACTGTAAATAAAATGAATTTCATTTTCATGTTGTTCATTACTGATCTATCATATATATATAATTGATCTCTGTATATTCAACTTTTATTCTGCAGCCTTACTGAACTTGTTTTTGAGATTCTAATAGTGTTTGCTTGTTTATTTTTTTTGTAGATATATGGTTTTCTATATACAAGATCAGGTCTTCAGCAAACAGATAATTTTACTTATTCCCTTCTAATCTTGAAACTTGTTTTCTTGCCTTATTACTCTGATTAGAATCTTCAATACAGTACATGGAAAATAAGATGCACAAATTTATATTCCTACAAGGATTCCGTTTTCTCCAAAACGTCCAAAAGTTTTCTCCGTTTTCTCCAAAAGTCCTTACCAGCACTTGTTAACTCTTATCTTTTTGATAACAGCCATTTTAATAGGTGTGAGGTAATATCTGATAGTAGTTTTGATTTGCACTTCCCTTATGATTAGTGATGGAAAGCATCTTTTCATGTTCCTATTGACCATTTGTAGAGATCTTCCTTGAAAACTTTAGTTCCTTTCTCAATTTCAATTTTTTTCTTGCTATTGAGTTGTAGGAGTTTCATATATATTTTGGATTATTAATGCTTTATCAGATATATGATTTACAAATACTTCCTCTCATTTTATAGGGTGTCTTTTCATTTTGTTGATGGTTTCCTCTGCTGTGCAAACTTTTTAGTTCAATATAGTCTTATTTATTTTTGCTTTTATTGCTTTTGCTTTGGTGTCAGATTAAAACAATTATATCCAAAACCAATGTCAAAGAGCTTTTCCCCAATGTTTTCTTCCAGGATTTTATGGTTTCAGGCCTTACATGTAAGTCTTTAATCCATTCCACGTCAGTTTTGTAAGTTATTTAAGGTAGGGGCCCAGTTTCATTCTTTGGCATGTGGATAACCAGTTTTCCCAACACCATTTATTGCAGAGACTATCACTTCCCCATAGAGTATTCTTGGCTCCCTTGTCACATATTAGTTGACTGTAGATTTGTGAGTTCATTTCTGAGCTCTCAATTCTGTTCCATTGGTATGTGTGTTTATTTTAATGCTAAAAAATACTGTTTGAATTACTACAACTTTGCAGTACAACTGGAAATCCAGAATTGTGATTACATCTGGCTGTGTTCCTCTTTCTTGAGATTGTTTTGGTTATGTGGGGTTTTTTTGAGGTTACCAATAAATATCTTAGAGTTGTTTTTCCTTTTCTGTAAAAATTGCGATTTAAATTTTGATAAGGAATTGCACTGAATCTATATATGGCCTTGGGTAGTATGGAAATTTAAACAATATTAATTATTCCAATCGTGAACATGGGACATCTTTCCATTTGTGTCTTTAATTTCTTTCAACAATGTCCTCTAGATTTCAATGTACAGATCTTTCACTTCCTTGGTTAAATTTATTCCTTAGTATTTCATTGTTTTTGGTGCTATCATGACTGGGATTATTTTTTTTTTTCCTCTTTCAGACATTCTCTCATTACCATAGAGAAACACAACTGGTTTTTGTATAATGACTTTTTATCTTGAATTTCTACTGAATTCCTTTATTAGTTTTAACGTGTGTGTGTGTGTGTGTGTGTGTGTGTGTAGTCTTTAGGGTTTTCCATACTTAAGATCATGTCATTTCCAAACAAATGATTTTGTCTTTCTTTTCAATCGGGATTCTTTTATTTTCCTTGATGGATTGATTGCTTTGGCTAGGATTTGCATTACTAAGTTGATTAGGAGTAGTGAGAATGAAAACCCTTGTCTTGATCTTAAAGGGAAAACTTCCAACATTTCACCATGGAGTATGATGTTAGTGTGATAAAGCCTTTGTGTAGGCATACTTCCATACTCAACATATTGAGGGTTTTTATCAGGAAAGGATATTAAGTTTTGTTAAATGCTTTTTCTGCATCTGTTAAGATGCTTATATAATTTTTATCTTTCCTTCTATTAATGTGATGTATCATATTTATTGATTTGTAGATGCTGAAACATCTTTGCCTCCCTCCTAGAGATGAATGCCTATTGATCACAGTGTGAAGTCTTTAAGGTGCTCTTAAATCTGCTTTACTAGTATTTTGAGAATTTTTGCATCTATACTCATCAGTAGCCTATAAATTTCTTTTCTTACAGTGTCCCTATTTGGCTTTTCTATCAGGGTAATGCTGTTCTTGTAAATGAATTTGGAAGTGCTTCCTCCTACTCTTAAATATTTTGGAAGAGTTTGACAAGGACTGCCATTAATCCTTTCTTAAATGCTTGAATTCACCAGTGAAACCATTTGGTGCCGGGCTTATCTTTTTTAGGAGGTTTTTGATACTGAATTAATATCCTTACTCATTATTGGTCTGTTCAGGTTTTCTGTTTCATGGTTCAGTCTTGGTGGGCTGTATGTTTCTAGAAATATAATTTTAGGTTGTCCAATATGTGGAGTACAATGGTTAGTAGTAGTTTCTTCTAATTCTTTGTATTTCTGTGTTATCTGTTGTAATGTCTCCTCTTTCATTTATAATTTTATTTATTTGAGACTTTTTTTTTTCACTAGTTTACCTAAAGTTTTCCCAATTTTGTCTATCATTTCATAGAACCAACTCTTGGTTTTGTTCATCTTTTCTATTTTCTTATTTTCTATCCCATTTATTTTACTCTTGTCTTTATTATTACCTTTCTTTTTGCTAACATTGGGTTTAGATTGTTCTTCTTTTAGTTCCTTGAGGTATAAGATTAGGTTGTTTGAGATCTTTTTGACATATGTGCTTATAGCTGTAGTTTCCTCTTAGAACTGTTTATGCTGCGTCCCATAAATTTTAGTATGTTGTGTTTCCATTTTTTTTTTATTGTCTCAAGATACTTTTTTACTTCCTTTTTGATTTCTTCTTTGATACACTGGTTTTTAACTTCCATGTTTATACATTTTCTAGCTTTCCTCCTGTTATTGATTTTATTTTTATTTTCTGAAATTTGTGGCCAGAAAAGACACTTGATATAATATTTTATCATCTCCTATTTCTTGAGACTTGTTTTGCAGCCTAGTATGTGATCTACCCTAGAAAATGACTCACATGTGCTCTAAAATAATATGTATTCTACTGCTGTTCAATGGAATATTCTGTATATGTCTCGTAGGACCATTTGGTTGACAGTACTGCTCAAATCACCAATGTATATGTTGATTATTGATTCTCTATTGGTGAGAGTGGAGTATTAAAGGCCCCCAACTATTACTGTACTGCTGTTTATTGCTCCTTTTAGTTCTGTATTTGCTTTACATATTTTGGTGCTCTGATTTTGAGCATATTATCTCCTTTCCACTTGTCAGTTGTTCATCCAGTTATTTTGGGACAATATTTTAGGTGTCTACACTTAGAACTGTCATATCCTTTTGGCAGACTGACCTTTTCATCATTATAAAATGTCTTTATCTCTAATACTTCTGGTCTTAAAGTATATTTGGTTGATATTAACAAAGAAACTCCAATTCTCTTCCAATTACTGTTTACATGGTACTTCTTTTCTTATTGTTTAACTTTCAACCTACTGTCTCCGAATCTAAAATGTGATTCTTTTATACTGCACACAGTTGAATGTTTTTAATCTATTTTTCTAATATTTTAAATATAGTGTCTGGCTTTCCTTGGGGAGAGTTTCTACTGATTGCTATCTTTGACTGTATAGAGGCTATACTTTTCTATTTCTTTGCAAGTCTTATAATTATTTGTTGAAAACCAGAGATTTTAAATAATGTGGTAACTCTGTAAATCAGATTCATCGTCCTCCCCACTTGTTTGTGGTTACTGTATTGTTTTGTTTAGTGGCATCTCATGAACTAATTCTTTGTTATATGTGAGCCATGAAGGTCTCTACTCAGTAAACTTAGTAACCAGCTTATTACTGGACAGAGATTTCCTTAAATTCCTTGAACAAATAAGTATCCCAGTCTTTGCCATGAGGTTGTGTTTGCATGTTAAGTAATACCTTCAAAGCTCTAGAAGACAGTTTATAAGTATGTTGGAGTCTTCACTTTCTGTTTATGCAGAATCTCAAGTATTGTCAGAGGTAAGAGCTTAGGGTCCTTTCACGTTTTTTTCTGGGCAGGTGGACATAGATTCCCAAGAATACATCACAGTTTACTAGTATACCTTATATCCCAGCTTTTCCTTTTAAGTTTTTTGGTCAGCCTCTTGTTTGCCTTATTACTAGTACCTGATGCAGCAGTTTTGTTTAACAACTGTCAAATGTCCTGGGGAATTTTTTTTTAAACTGAATGAGTGGTTCAGATCAAAGAAAGACAGGCCCTGCAAGAGAGGATTTTCCAGTGAGCTGCCAGACAAATCAAATAAGACAATTTCCTGGGAATGGGGCTTTTGAGGGAGCTCTTCAATGCCCATTCTAATGAATGCTAGGCTTCTGGTTTTCACAGCTACTCTGTCAGACTATAGGTTTTCAAGATTACTGTGAAGCTGGGGAGAGGAGACTGTAATAAAGCAAGTTAAACACCACAAATTTCACTGTTCTCATGGATATTCAGCTATTTTTTGTTTTCTTCAATAAATACTCTTCAGATTGTTGCAAGCCTTTTGTTAATCTCCAGAGTTCTGAAAACAGTGATTTTGACCATTTTTTGCAAGTATTCTCTTTGTTTTTTTGGAGGAACAGATTTTCAGAAGTCCTTACTGTCATTTGTAAGTACTTTCCCCTCAGTAAGACCTTTAGACTCTAATGAAAGAATATTTTAATGTCAATAGTTAATAACCACATCAAAAATTCTTTTTATAAGTTTTAGCTACTTAAACATGTAATAAAAAAAATTAGAGGGCAACTTTAAAATGGAAGAAGGGTATTTTTTCAAAATTCTTTTGAAAAGATTCATGAGCAAATATGTTTAATGATCATTAAGTCAAAAATTTCTTTAGAACACCATGAATTTCTATTATAAGGTATAAATAAAACTTTAATCATTTAATTAATAATTGTCATGTTTTATAATATATAAAAACAATGGTAAAGTGTCTGGCATTATTTTGGTTTATAAAATCATACTTCATTCTAAATTCAGACTTATTTACTTGCTTATTTAGCATTGCTTTTTGTATACTTTCACAGTGACCACAACATTTTCTATGTTAGTGTAAAGATACTATTATGACTCATATAAATTTTGAAATAAAAATTAGGAAAATAGCAATTAGGGGAAAAATGGATATGTAAATTCAAACCAACAAAAACAATTCATATATTTAGGGTCCTGCATAGTAAGGAACCATTAGTACAATCAATCACCCAATACCTGGTGCCTCAATTTGTCTAACTAATGCAAGAAAATAATCAAGATACACGACTTTCTATTAGTCAAAGATATCCAACAACTTACTGAATATTTGATTAGTTGAGGTTATTAATAACTGCTATTTATTGTCCTCCTCTGACTCACTGGTAAATCCTACGTAAAGCTTAAAAGGAAAAGCAAAGGGTCTCATCAGACCATTTTGTGCCTTATTATCATATACATTTAAACACTCACTGAGTTTTTATACCATTTTTATCATGCAGTAAAAGTAAAATGAAGTCTCTGTCATCAAGAAATGCTCCTTCATATAATACTTGGATTTTTCCTTTTTATTATACCAAATTGTGTCAATTATTTTGAAATACTATTATTCAAATACTGTCCAGTGAACAAAGCTAACCATAATCACTGACAGTGTATCTCAACTATTCATATGTATCACAAAGAAACTCATACATTTCCATGGTTCTATTTTCTTCCCAAATCAATTCATAACTTTGGAAAAAGGTAGGCTTGCTCTGGAACAAATGCTGGTCAGTTACATGACAAGGCAGTAATTTCACAGTAACTTTTTATATTCTGAATTCCTTCCGATTAAATAAATAGACCATAGAAGTGTGAAAAGCTTCATGCACAGAGAGTCACAAAAATTGTCTCTTGAAATCAATGCAATATTTTCAATCAAATCTGAAATGTTCAGTGAATATGAACCTCAAGATCATTAACCTTAAAATCAAGAGGCATCTTTAATCAAAGCTAAAATTTAACATGTGGAATGGAAAATCCACAGAAAGAAAGAATTCTGTTTGAAATCTTAAAGTACCAGGGCAGCCCAAATCTTCAAGTTTGGCCAATTAAGGCACCATCCATAATGAGAGGAAATATTAAGCAAAAAGATGAAAAACCAATGACTAGAGGTTCATATTCCCAGACAAATTTAAGACTATTCTCCAAAGTGACTGTACTAACATTTTCAAATATACTTCTTATAATACAAAAGAAAGATCTGTTTTCTCCATTTGTTTTCTTTTAAAGATACATTAAGTGCCTTTTAGAGAGAAATTCTTTGATGAATTATTTCTGAAAAACTGAACTCATATATGTGTTCAACATGTTCCCAATTCAGAATGTTAAGTAAAAGGAATCATCCTCAATCTTACTCTACTATGTGTGCGTGAGAGAGCAAAGGTTTCATGGACTAAGGGCAGAGGGTCTGGAAAAGAAAAGTCCTGCAAATTTATGTGAAAAACCAGATAGGAAATATTTTAGGCTTTATAGGCCATGAGGTCCCTGTTACAACTATTTAACACTATCATTTTAGTGTGAAGATGCAAAGAAATGGGTATAGCTGTGTTCCATAAAACTTTACTTAACAAAACAGCCTATCGGCAGAATTTTTCCTACGGGTCATACTTTGCTAACTCTGATTTTTTTTTTTAAGATTTTATTTTTAAATCATCCCTATACTTAATATGGGCCTTGAACTCACAACCACAAGATCGAGAGTCATATGCTCTACCGAGAGTCTACAAGCCATTCTCTGAGCCAGCCAGGCACCCCCACTGATCTTAGAGAAAACTAGATGGAAGTAGAATTCTTGTTGAGCACATCATGAGTGAGCATGCAAAATAGATTAGGATTCCTGATGTATTCTGTGCTTTATTGTTAAAATTACGGCATTTCCCCCCACTACATTGATAATCAGCTCCCAACTTTGCTGGTAACAATGAGAGCAAAGGGGCAAAGTTAAGATGAAGAGATTCCTTCTTTAGTAATCTAGAAACCATATAATCTGCTGTCCAGAACTCAGCACAAGAGTGACCAAGTCTTTGCTTTGAGTAAGTACGCCTTCCCTGACAGATGGAGGAATGGAACCTTCCTCAATGCTCGAGCCAAGACCTAACCTAAACTCAGTTCTAAGGGAGAGGTACTGACAAGGCCAGTTATATCTCAAGTATTCACTAGGAAAGCAAACCACAGCATATACTCTGACCTACAGGTTGAAGAATTAGGCAAAATAATCCTAAAATGTTTATTTTATTTATTTATTTTTTTAAATTTATTTCTAGGAGAGAGAGAGAGAAAGACAGCATGAGCAGGGGAGGGTCAGAGAGAGGGAGGCAAAGACTTAAAGACAGCATGAGCAGGGGAGGGGCAGAGAGAGGGAGTCACAGCCTGAAACAGGCTCCAGACTCTGAGCTGGCAGTCAGCACAGAGCCAGACGCGGGGCTCGAACCCACGAACCGCGAGATCATGACCTAAGCGAAAGTCGGACGCTCAACCGACTAAGCCACCCAGGCGCCCCCTAAAATGTTTATTTTCAATCATGTAGAGTCTGGAAGCTTTGCAGAAAACATGCTTTCAGAGAAACTAAGGGCTCTCATGATCCATTGGTAAAATCTGGCCTTATAAATCTTGGGATATCAAAAACACAGCAGGCATACCCTCCCACATGATAATTCTACCTCCAACATGTCATAATAAATGGGATTTTAAAAAAAAGTATACTACTAATTTGGTAATTCAATTCTGTAGCTCTGCTACAAGTTTCTATTTTGCTTTTGTTTCATTTTCTTCTGTATCAAGTAAGTTTAATTGTATTATGCTGCCCTCAGGTGTTCACTTTTTTATATGCATGATTAGTAGGCAAAGTAAGATCCTTTGTCAATTTAGAAACCAAAATGCTAATAAGGCTGTCATATTCAAAGTATCCTTTCAAAACTCCAATCACAGAGCTAATGTAAGTATTAAATAAGTTCAACTTTTTGGGGTATCTGAACTATTACTTGGGTTTTTCCTACTACTTGTATAAATAAATTGCCACTGAAAAAGGAACCGGAAGTGGTGTAAAGAAAAAATAAAGCAACTGATAATAATGTTGTAACACGGTGGCTCTCAAAGGAGGACTCGGGGATCCTGTTCCTGGTGCCAATAAGCTCAAACCTAGTGTTATAATAATACTCAGAATATTTCTTTCACTCTCAAAAGTTACAGTGGAGTTTTCTAAGCCACATGACTTCTGATAAATTATAACCAACTAAACACAGGAGCAGACTTAGCTGTCTTTTATTAAGTCAAATATGAAAGTCTTGCAACAAAAATTTTAAATGCTATACTTCTCACTCATTTTTTGTTTTCCTAAGTATAATTATTATTCATTAAAAAGAATGTTATCCCATTCACTCATTCATGGAATCTAAAAAAAAAAAAAAAAAATGAACAAACAAGGAAGGCCCCTGTGATGAGCACCAGGTGTTGTATATAAGTGCTGAATCACTAAATTGTATACCTGAAACTAATATTATGCTATATGTAAACTAACTGGAATCTAAACTAAAAAAAAACAAACAAACCCACATAAGTGTAAAGTTAAAAAAAAGGCGGGGGGGGCAGAAACTGACCAATAAATACAGAGTAGAAACTGACGGCTACCAGAGGGGTAGAGTAAGGGGATAGGCAAAACAGGTGAAGGGATGGGAGATACAAGCTTCCGGTTATGGAATGAATATATAACAGGTAAAGGGTATAGTATAGGGAAAATACTCAATAGTTTGTTACTAGCATTGTATGGTAATAGATGGTAGCTACAGTTGTGGTGAGCACGTCATAACACACAAACTTGTCAAATCACTATGTTGTACACCTGAAACTAACATAACATTGTGTGTCAACTGTATTTCAATTTTAAAAAAGGTATAAACTTCTAGTTATAAAATAAATACCTCATGAGGATGTAATGTACATCACGATTAATACTGTATTGAATATTCAAAAATTAAGAGTTGTGGCTTGGGGCACCTGGGTGGCTCAGTCGGTTAAGTGTCTGACTCTTGATCTCAGCTCAGGTCTTGATCTCAGGGTCATGAGTTCAAGCTCCATGAATTGGGCTCCACAGTAGGTATGGAGCCTACTTAAAAAAAAAAAAAAAAAAATTAAGAGTAGCTTAAAAGTTTTCATCACAAGGAAAAGTACCATAACTATGTTTGGTGACAAATGTTAAGTGGACTTACTGTGATGATCATTTTGTAATATATACAAATACTGAATCATAATGCTGTACACCTAAAAATACACAAAAAATAAAATTCACTCACTTTAAAAGAGAAAAAGTATGTTATTCTTTTAATGGGTTTGTTAATACCGTTTTTAAATAATTTAATAAATACTTTTAAATCTTATCGATTTTAGTTTAACAAAGTAAATAGTAATGGATATAGCAAAAGTTCTTAGGTTTGAGCTTATGGGCACCAGGAACAGGATCCCTGAGTCCTACTTTGAGAGCCGCTGTGTTACAACATTATTATCAGTTGCTTTATTTTTCCTTTACACCACTTCTGGTTCCTTTTTTAGTGGCAATGTATTTATACAAGTAGTAGGAAAAACCCAAAAGTTCTTTGGTCCTCAAAAAAATTCAAGAGTATAAAGGGATCTTGAGACCATAAAGTCTGAAAAGTACTATAGTAGCAGACAGATTCTATCACAACTTCATAGAAAGTGTTTCCTCTGAAATTTATGAAGATAAAGGAAAAGACACTGACCTCATTTTTATCAAATTACAAAGACTAAACTCTACTTTTAACTTATTACAGAAAGACAGACATTAACTTAAGAGGTGGGATTAGAGGTAAAAAGTTTTGTCTACCTTCCTCACCCTAACTTATCCTTCTCTCTCCAAACCATTTGCAGGAAATAAGAGCAAAAACAGACTTAATACTGCATTTCATTTACTTTCCTTTATCACTTTCTACTGTTGAGCTGTGCAGATGTGAAAAGCTCATAATTGTAAGAAGGAAAAGGAAAGTCATTATGCAGTGACTGAATAATGTATAAATTAGATAATCGAGGTCCCTAAATGAGTCCCATTAACCCAACTGATACCTGTGTTATATTTTCCATGTATGAAACTACTCTAAAAAAAAAACAAAAACAGAACTACAAAAAGAAATGAGGGAAGAAAAGAGAAGGGGTAGAGTTGCCTAGGGAGGAAGAAATGGAGGAAAAAAAAAAGAGGAAGGGAGGCTTTCATTTTCAAGAGTCACAGAAGCTAAGAAAATCTACCAGTACATGATTAGTTTTGACATGCTGAAAAAGGCATTCCTATTAAAAATCTAGGTAACTGTCAATTTGACAGTACATTGTTATTTTAAAGGTCATTTTAAAATTGAAAAACCTGGGGTGCACGGGTGGTTCAGTTGGTTAAGCGTCCAACTGTTGATTCTGGCTCAGGTCCTGATCTTGTGGTCTGTGGAATCAACCCCCATGTGGGCTCTACCTTGACAGCGTGAAGCCTGCTTAGGATTCTGTCTTTCCCTCTTTCTCTGCCCTTCCCCTACTTGTTCTCTTTCTCTCTCAAAATAAACATTTAAAAAGTTAAAAAAAATAAAATTGGAAAATCTGAAACCAAGACGTTTTTCTATAAAAACATTTCCACAGCTGATGGTTAAGGTTCTTAGGCTATCTCCCAAACGCTCATTCTGATGAGAGACAATAACAGTAAAACTGAACCCAGAGCCCCACCAGAAACCCTTGGCAACTCTGAGGTCTAGACCTGACGCTTCTAAGAACTTTCAGTATCACTGAGAGCCCATTAGAAGTCACTGTGGCTGGGGAGCTCCCAATGAGGTGAAAAGAAAGACTTGGCACCAAGGAGGTGGAAAAGAGGTAAGGGAAGGAGGCTGTGTTTGCTGAATGGAAATTAAGAACGAGGCTAGAATCTAGCAGGGTAAAACTCACATAAGGAAACAAATAATGCCAGGGATGGTTTTCCTGGAAGAGGGTGTCGAGGATGTGGGGCAGACAGGAAGAGGAGGTATAGAGAAGACAAAGGGAGAGCAGCAGGCAAAATTCACTGAAGGCAGCTGTCAGTTATAAAAATGATAATCACAGACACAGAGATTTCTTAAGGATATTAACTACCTATCAACCTTAGCGGTTTGTCGTGCTTTTGAGGCACAATATAAAAAGTGAAAGCATTAACCAATTCTTAACCATAGTCATTTTCCACTTCTGATAATAAACCAAATATTTTACCCACACGTAAAATTCAATGATCCTACAGAGCCAATTAAAAACTCATTATTATCAATGGAGTTTACAAATTGAAAAATAATGCATTCCTATGATCTATGTCAAACTGAACTCCACATATATGTTTAGCATTATTCTATTACAAAAACTAGCTTTACCCTTTGATATTTTCTCCCCCCTATCGTTATTAGTTGTGAAATTCACCAACTAATTGTGTGCTCATCTATCCTACTCTTCATTACAACTCAATCTGTATCTAAAACTTCCTCCCACCTCAGAGTCCTGGTCTGGTGAGAAGTTCCTGCCTATTGTTCTGTGCCTGCCCCCTGCCTTCAGCCCCAGTGATAATCCTGCAAGATGGCTGAATCTCAACTATGATGGAAGTACCAAAGGCACATTTGAAGGTTAGTCCAGAAAATAAGTAGGTCTGAACTTATTCTAACATGACAAAATCCTTTTGCTCATACTATTTCCAATAAAATACAAGGCTTTAAAAAGAAAAAGATTTTCAGATTTTCAACTCTTTCCTTTTTCACAGTTCAAACAACATGCAATACAACTTAGTTTCAGTATAGCAAGAGAAAACTAAACTCTAGAGTTTGTTTTAACAGAGATTTATCTGTATGTGCAAAAGTTTAATTTATATATATATTTCATAGATGAAGATGCATTTTAGAGAGATTACTTAGCAAATTAACCATGTGACCACAATTATAAAATATTTATTTTACCTAAAAGAATAAAACACACGCAGAAAAATAAAAGCCAGTTGATACTATTGCTTAAATAATGATGCATCATTCATATTTTTAAAAAATAGGTACAAAAGGGAATCAGCATTTTTAGCTCCAATGAAATTATAACATATGAATTAATTTCTCCCCAAAATATTGCATATACGTTAGATTGTTTTTTTCCTAGCTTACATATTAGTGAAGTTCAATAATCCAATGTATAATTAAAATACCTCTCCAGTGTTTTTCTACCTTAGCACCTCATTTACCTGCTACCATTCTTCAGTTAAAAGGACTAATGGAAGTAAGCCTAGCCAACACTACCAGAAATGAGATATGACTTCCATGAACATCTCATTCATTTCCCATCCTTACTCAAATGGCACAGAACTTGGATACAGAAGACACACTATGAGAGTTTGTTGAATGACAGAGTAAATTAGAAATAGAAAGATAGACATTCCAACATATAACACTATATTAATTACATTAGTATACATTCTATCGTTTTATTAGTAAGAAAGTTAGGAGAATAAAGGTCCATATTAGTGCATTTTCAATGTATCATTCCTTAGAGTAAATAAAATCACAAGGAAGATTCACAAATTACAGCCAAAAGAAGCTAATTCCCAAGGTATGCTCCCCTACTGAAAGCATGAGGACATGCTTATCTTGGTACTTCTTAAAAAGGTCATGCTGTGGTATTGGTATCATGGCACAATGGTAAGAAAGAAAAGGAAAATGGTTTATTAGTTTACTCCCCAAGAGGATTATTCTGACATTGGACTGAGTAATGAGAGATGATGGCCTAGGCAGTACAGCCTAGGAAGGTGAAAAGGGGCAGACATTAGAAATACATCACTTTATATTTTGAATGGTTCACCTTCAAAGGGGCCATGCTAATAAGTCAAACAAATATGGTAACAATAAATCAGGCAATCATGATGCAAGAGAAGCTACATCCAGAATTATGGCTAAAAACTTACCACCTAGAAGGAAAATTTATTTTTAAAATGAATCCAGAGTTGGAAGGTAAGAGAAACACATTTTTGTATGGTTAGTTCTTATAATAACTACTATCTATTTAACAGATTTAACAGCATGCACTGTAAATAAGGATTAAAAACTCTCTAATATACAAAACCTAAACAACAGACAACCCTAAGTATAAAGCATACATCAAAAACAAAGCTAAGAACTAATAATCATTAAAAACACAATTTTGAGGATATACGGATATTTACTTGTACTTATAATATTCTCCCTCTTATATGTAATTCTGCCACTAGTCAATTATTAATTATGTATGACTGGCATAATTCAAGCTAATAAACTGTTCATTTGTATGCTGTCTCTTACTTATATACTCTTACATTCTAGTTGCCAAAAAGAAGAGTGATGCTTCATTTAATCTCTTTTCAATTATTCAAAAGAGGTCTGAAGACAGAGCAAGAGCAAATCCAAGATCTATGGTTCTGAACCAATGGGCTACAGACACTTAGGGTGCCCATGTCTGGTTTGGGTATCAAGCATGCTGACTTATCTGAATAAATAATAAACCTCACGCCTTTAGTTACTCCTATGTTTCAAACTATTGTGATTAATAAGTTATATATTTATTTGAGAGTATTATTAAAGCAATATCAGCTTTTTAAAAGGTAATTTAGCTTTTAATAGACCAATCTCAGATCTAGCGACTTCCATAGAAGTTCTATGAGATCCTCAACTTTTAAATAAGAATTCTTTTTTTTTTTTCCACCACACATTTTCTCAGTCAACAGATACTAAATGTACAACCATCATATCTGGATAGGACCTCAAAATAACTCATGTGAAGAAGATCCCTCATGCTGGGACTCGCTGATTTGTACAAAAGTTATATGTGGACAAGAGCATTCAAAATTGACTCTTTCAGCTGAAGTTAGGTTGAGAAATTGAGTGCAAGGAAAGAAAGGGACAGAATTGCAACGGTTATCATAAGACTAGCAGAGAAGAAAGCAGGGAAAACCTGCTTCACTGATAAGAGGAAAGCAGAGGTCAGGACCATCCACTGATTGGTCCTTCCTATAGCAAGCTGGATGAGTTTAGATTCTGATCCTCATTTCAAGGCTCACTAGTACCTTCATTTCCATAAGATGTATTACAGTGCTATTGTCCCAAAATGTCCCCTGAAAGTATCTATATTTTTAATCTGTATCATCTCTGGACACATGTTATATATGTCTACTAGTCACTAAGTTATTCTAAATTAACCTGATGCAAACTGCAAAAGGAACTTCCTAGTTGAGTATTGTGAGATTTATGAAGGAAGTGTTAAATTAACTATCACTAACTACATCTCCTCTTCAGTCTTCTGAAGGTAGAACACTTTTTTCCCTTCAGTCCATCTTAATGGCCTCAGAGAGCTCCATTTTGCCTTAAGGAAATTATGCGGCCTTTTCAAATGGGAAAACGAAATTGGATTGAAAACTAAGTTTTAGTTCTTTTAATTATAAGATAAATCATACAGCAAATCAAGGGATGATCTAGATTTTTAATTATAAGAAACCTGGTTTTCTTTTCAAAATAAATGGACTGGAGACTATAAAAAAATTTTGTGCTAAGTAAGTATACATTGGCCTATATTAAGCTAAAGCACTCTCATTTTCTTTAATATAAAGTTTAAGTAAATGCTAAAATTCCATATCCTTTAAAAGGTAAGTCTGTTTATAACTATAAACTTAAGTTCATTCTACATCTTAAATACAAGAACAGAAAGTAATTAGAGCATTTTGATATTTCAACTGTTAAAAGACTAGGTGAGCTGAGAAATGTAGAAAAGGCTGAGTTCTTAGGACTCATTACCGTATTTAGTGAAAACACAGTCAACATTTTCTAACTTATAACCTTTCCATCATATATCAACTCTAATAGGTAACCAAAAACAAACAAAACAAAACAAAACAAAACAAAAACAAAACAAGTAAAAGCTCTGCCTCTGCCATCTACTGGAGAAAGAAGATACAGAACACACATATTACAGATAAAACAACTCCAGACACGTACACAATATTGTATTTGCTTAAAACTAAGCTCTGTGCTGGCATATAAAGTAAGTCATTTCTACTTACTTAAAGACTTATGTTTACCTACCTGTCATGTAGAGAATGAGAGAAAAGGGTGGCAGAGAATAAATGTGTATGAACACAAAAGCAAAGATAAGTCCACGACAATTTAATTTCTATAAGACAGCTTCACACACCTACACTTACATGGCCATGGAGATCTGTGTTAAGAAGCATCATTGCACAGGTGAGGCAATGGACTCCATCTAAGGGGAGAGAGAAGGAAAAAAAAGTATTAACTCACTATTTCCTGTTGGGCTCCTTATTATCATTAAATAGCATACATTAAGAACCTATGAAAACACATAATGTGGCTAGGCACAATTCATCACATTTGAGGAGACAAAAAATAGATAAAAATAAATTACTAAAGGGACCTCAGTAACAAAGTTGGACTCTACTGCTGACAAAGTATATTATTCTTACCTCTCTGGAGGGGAATTTGACAGTACATATTGGAAACTTTGAAACAGTATCTTCTGACACAGTAAATCCACTTACAGGGCTTTACACTTAGGAAATAAGAATCTATACAAAATACAAGGATATCCAAAGAAACATTGCTTACAATGGGGAATAGTAAATAAAACCCTCCAAAAATATAACTATTTTGTTTAAGTCATTAAAAATGTTGTCCAAGTATAAATGTTGAAATAGAAAGATATTTCACAGTAAATTATTATATGAAAAACACAATATATGCAGTATAGTTTCATTTAAATATAAACATATCTAGAATAATATATAATATAATATTAAAAGATTATGGTCTCTGGATAGTAAGATAATTTTTGTATTTTCATTTATATTTTCTTAATTTTTTATAACAAGATACAGAAATGAAAATAAACTATTTACTACTATTCTTTTTTTATTTTTACTCTCTGAGAAGAAAGTAAATTAAGAAAGAAGCAAAAGTTAAAGGAAACCAAGATTTGGGTCTTTCATTGTACTGACTGGGTATTAGTTCTCTGGCTAAAACAACATAGGCAGCAACAGTTATCTTCTTTCTTGACAATTCTTTAAAGGTAACATGTAGGTTACTGGTCCAGGATACTATGGATCAGACAAAACTACAATATTGGAATAATTTGAAAAGATTAAAAAATTAAATGTTCAGGAAAAAAAATGGTGCCCATACCAGAAGGATCATTTTACACTTAGATGGAAACATTGGTCTCTCTTCTTACTTTATAAAGGAAAAGGCAATACAATAAGAATTAAGCTTTCATTTCCAAGTCTTAGAAATACTTATTCTTTTCTTGCAAGTCTCAATCCAAGTATACTTAATCATAGCAGTTGCAGATGCAGAAAGATCTTACTAATGGATGTCAAATGTACAGAAAGGCCTTTCTAATTACCGAATTCATGAATGAAAGATAGCTTATTTTGGGGTGCCTGAGTGACTCAGTCAAACGTCTGACTCTAGACTTAGGCTCAGGTCACAATCTCACAGTTTGTGAATTCAGCCAGGCATTGGGTTCTGTGCTGACAGTATGGAGCTTGCTTGGGATCCTCTCTCTCTCCCTTTCTCTCTGCCCCTCCCCCATTCTCTCCCTTTCAAAATAAATAAACTTTATAAAAAAATCTTTTTAAAAAGATAGCTTATTTTTCAAAGATTGCCTTTGAGTACAGTACATGATTTCTGTTATTAATGTCGATAAGGAGATGCTACCAAATGCCCAAAAGTAAATTTATTCCACTTCCAGCTTATTATTATTAAATTTTAAATACATTTAAAACAAATTCATTAAAAGCATCTACAAAACTCAGCAGCCAACTCTCAAATATCCTTATCGATAGCCAGTTGAGGGTACACATCCATATTCTTTCTTTCACTGAGGACTGCCAACATCTTACTAGATATAAAGGAGGTTTTAATAGAAACAACTCTTTTCTTATCGCTTTCACTCTACACTCAGTGAGGACAATAATAGAAAGTGAATAAATGGTCTAAATATAATGAAAGGAAGGACTAAAGAAAATTAAGTTCCCTTTTTACAGAGAAGAGTGTGACTTTAATGACCAGATGGTTAGTTACTTTAGCTATAGCCTGGCGGGTAGAGACCAGAGACCTGGGGATAATCACTTTAGTCAATATCACATATACTTATCCCAGTTAACCAGCAATACTGAAGCTCAGAGATAACTGCCATTTCTAACACATCTAGTCCTAGTGACCTATTCCAGAATTTGTGTTTATGAAAGATTCTCCAATTGCAAATGAAAGCACCTAACTTCAAATGGTGAAAACTTTGCTTTATTGCAGGAATTGACATAGAGGAAAAACCTCTCTTGATAGAGTACATCAACAATTAAATAAAATTGCTTTTTAAAAATAGCAAAATAAATATGAACTCATAGTTCATTAAAATCATAAACCAAAATCAGTGCTCAGTGATGTTACAATGAATATCAAACCAAGCACTGGAGACACACCACAAATCCAGTGAGATTTGTAAATGTTTTCAAAACTAACCACAAAATTAATAAGCATACATGCATTTCAAGGGGTCTAGAGTCAGATGCATAGGAAGAAGAAATAAGAAAACTAGCATTTCATTTTTTAAAATGTGCTTTGCATGTAAAATCTCAGAGTGACAGCATGAGCAACTTAGAGCATCCTGTCATAGTATGGAACTGGAAAACTAAGTAAAATTTAATTAAAAGAACAGTAAGGAATACCATGCAGTCATTACATATCATGCTTTTAAAAGAATATCCAATGACATGAGAAAATGCTCACAAAGGGAAAGACAACAGGAAACAAAACTCTTTAATGACTCCAATTTGACATTAAATATTTCACAAACTGATTAGAAGGAAATAAATCAAACAGTTAATAATAGTTATCTCCAGACAATTAGAAGAGTTTCATTTTCTTTTGTATACTAATCCATATTTTCCACAATAAAATATAACTTTCATAATGAGAAAAATAGCCTTTGTTTTTTGAAATACAAACATTTCCATCAGATTACCTTGTGAAGCAATAGTGTCTGGGTTACAGTAAAAATATCTATTGGAGAAATGTATTAAAACTCTCTCTCGTTCTTGAGTTTCTCCCACAAGAGAAAATGCTTTAAAGAAATACCTAAAAAAGAATTAAGGGAAAAAAGTGAAACTTTAGAGAACATTACCATACTTTTTATGTTTGACAATTAGAATTACTTCATATAGGGGTGTCTGGGTGGCTCAAATGGTTAAGCATCCAACTTTGGTCAGGTCATGATCTCACAGTTCGTGAGTTCGAGCCCCATGTCAGGCTGTGTCCTGCCGGCTCAGAGCCTGGAGCTGCTTCGAATTCTGTGTCTCCCTCTTTCTCTGCCCCACCCCCACTCATGCTCTGTCTGTCTCTGTCTCCAAAAAAAAAAATCTTTTTAATGAAAATAAAATAAAATTAATTCATATATAGTAAGATATTAATTAGGGGTGTCTGGTGGCTTAGGCTGTTAAGCATCTATCTCTTGATTTTAGCTCAGGTAATGATCTCATGATTTGTAAGACTGAGCCCCACACTGGGCTCTGCGCTGACAGCACAGAGCCTGCTTATGATTCTCTCTCTGACCCTCCCCTGCTAGCTCTCTTTCTCTCAAAATAAATAAATAAATAAACTTAAAAAAAAAAGAAATTAATTGTACAAAGATGTTCTACAGTATTTTGGTAAAATCACTTACTATATAGCCATTCAATATATATTTATTTTATTCTATGAAACATCAATATAAAGATGACGAGGCAATAACAATACCATGGTAGCTAAGAAAAGCCTTGGGAACATAGCAACTTCCCCATATGACTAAATGACAAGTAGCCATTTAAAAGGTTAGTCAGATAAAAACCAAAGAACACTTAAGAGGGAACCTACAACCATGCAGGCTATGTATTAAAACTATACATGAAACACTGTATCATTTTGGTATATGATTATACTTGCCACTGACACATTGTTAAAATTACAAGTATATTATTTTGTGTATAGTAGATTTCTCTTATTTTATTTTGCCTATTATCACATTATATTATTACTTTTTATATGAGAAGGAAATTGGGAGCTAACACTAAATTATTCCTTGGGTTAGGAATAAATTATGTATCAAAATTCTCTGAAAAATAAAATATGTCCAGAACAACACACCAACCTAAATCAGAATCACTAAGAGTACTGTCTATTATGGAAAAACTCAGATGACCCTCACTAGACAAAGCACTTCCCTAAGTATGAGATGAAAAGAAAAAAAAAATCCTTTAAAATGTTCTAAAAAAATCTTACTGTTGAAAGAAACATACACAAAATCTTATTTACATGAAAATGTTACTTAGTTTGTTAAATCTAAATTGCATTGATCACACTTTAATTTTTCATAACTGTCTTTTATAAACCATATCAGAAAGTAAAGCATAAGTATTGATCTTTCCTCTGCCCTTACTTGTTTTCAGTGGAAAAACCTATGCATATCATCAATTCATGCAAAGTGCCACAGAATAAGTAGGTCACTGTTGTACATTCTAATCCAAACATCCTCACTTCACCTCCCAAGGTGCAGTTTCCTGATTTATAAAACTAGAGGGTTACACAGATCATCTCAGAATTCCTCTAACCTCTTACATGTTAAAAAGTTTATAACAGTAAATGCTGACTAAGTTTTACTTTTACTAGCAGCTCTTAGAAATTTACAGTACAATAATGGTGTGAAAAGCGAGGATCAGTGTGTTTATGACACTATTTTGAACAGATCAGCAAAAAGTGCTGAAACAGTTTTACAGGTATTTTCTACTATTATGTTGACAATTGTTTTTATTCCATTTCTGAGTTAATACCAAAGTATCATCTTAAAAGGCTATTTGGCCACTGTAAACAAATGCTTAGGGGGAAAAATTTATAATTCTACCATCTGTAAAACTGTGTTTTCTTTTTAACTGATCATTCAAAAACCAAATTCCCACAGATTCTACTTCTCCTCAAGACTCACTTTGTCACTATTCTTTACTACATCATCTTCTAGATGAAAAATATGAGTTCATGTGTGATTTCATAAAAACAATGTATTTTTATTTCTACTATGTGTAATAACTATAGTATAATCTGAGCTAAGATTACAAAGTCACTATGGATTTTAAAATAATTAAAAATCACACATAAGCTTCAGCACTACTTGTCTTCTCAGAATTAATTTTTGGAGGCAAAAAAGAACAGAAGTGATATTTAATCATACCTGAGAGACTGATCCAGTGTCATTCCTGTAAAATCAAAAAACTTCAGATATTCTTCTGCAACTAGTTTGCTAAATTCATTGCTATAAGAAAACAGGATAGACTTTGTTATTAAAGTTGAAGCTATTAAAAAAGACACACACATGGACACACTCAGACACCAGCCTTGGTACAGAACGTACTTCTTGCCTAGGTGCTTTGCGACATCCGATCTTTTGAATCTGTCTAGTTGATAAAGGCGTTTGGCCAACCTTTTGGCTGCTTCTACGTTGCTGCTGGTACCATTACTGAGACTTTCTGAGGTCTCCTTTTCCAGAATTTCAGTGCTCCCCATCTCAGAATGAGTCTCTACTAGTGCTGTTTTTACCCCAGCATTGCTGTGAGAATTGATAAAGAAGAAAAACATTAAAAATATTTTTCTTATGTGACAAAAAAAAGAAAATTAGCTGATGAAATTATCATATTTCATCATATGTAGTAGCAATAAATGAAAAAAACTTTTAAATGAGATAGTTTTATGCTTAATTATTCATAAAACTATTTACAGCAATATATTTCAATGTCCTGAAGAAGTGATTACTTAAACCCCTTATGAGCAGTTTCTTAAAACTTCTGGTCTCAGGACCTTTACGTTTTTAAAATATAGAAGGCTCTAGTGACCTTTGTGTCTCTGTGGATTATATGTATTGATATTCANTGTTAATTCACTTAAAAATAAAAACATTTAATATAAATATTTTATTAAAAAATAATATTTTCCAAAATAATAACATAAAACTTAATGAGAAAAGCAGTAATTATTTACATCTTTTACATATTTCTTTAATGGCTGGCTTACTAGAAGACAGCCAGAATCTCACTGCCACTTCTATATTCATTTCTAAAAAATATATTGTTACTGTTTTTGTTGAAATATATTAAGAAAATCCAGGGATACCTGGGTGGCTCAGTTGGTTAAGCATCCCACTCTCGATTTTAGCTTAGGTCATGATCTCCTGGTTCATGAGATTAAGTCCTGCATCGGGCTCTGTGCTGGCAGAGTACAGCCTGCTTGAGATTTTCTCTCTCTCCCTCTCTCCCCCTGTCCCTCCCCTGCTCTCTCATGCTCACTCTCTCTCAAAATAAATAAACTTAAGAAAGAAAGAAAGAAAGAAAGAAAGAAAGAAAGAAAGAAAGAAAGAAAGAAAGAAAGAAAGAGAAAAAGAAAGAAAGAAAGAGAAAAAGAATCCAGCTTCACACAGATAACTGGTCAGAAAAACAGGAAGTATTTTAAACTTTTTCAGATACTTATATTCTTTTTTTATTAGGACCCAAAATAAGACAAGTGGTAGTGTCTTATGGTTAGTTGCAATAAAGTATAAATGAACATTTTGTACTCACATTACAATTTGTCTTACACTTTACTTTTTCTTAAGATTTTATTTTTAAGTAATCTCTACACTCAATAGGGGGCTCAAACTCATGACCCCAAGATGAAGAGTCACATTCTCCAGTGACTGAGCCAGCCAGGTGCCCTTGTCTTATGCTTTAAGTGGATCTTTAAATGCAGGCATGATTCTGCATCATACATTGGTCATTTGCAAAATATCTGTTGACACATTTCATTATATAATATTTTTTAAAAGTTACATTTATTAAATGCCATGATTATCTTTAGAAAAGTCTTTAAGTATTGCAAAGCTATCAAACTTTTGGTGGCAGACAGAAATATTTCAAAATTCAAATTTTTGACTTAAAGTTCAAGTTGTATTGTTGGCAAAAACATATAGTCAGTTGTTTTCTTAAAGTGTTAATACACTCACTCTATTTGATTTTTGAGAAAACATCTGCCAATAACCATGGTTTGTCAGTTACACTTCGAAGGAAAATGGCAGTTCACAAAAAGAGACTAGTTTATAACTCACAACTTAGCTTACATGTAAGATTATCCTAAAGAAAACCATCAGGAGAAGTAGTGCTTTATGCATATTTTCCATTTCATCACACGTGAAATTAAAAAGGAATGGCTAAAATTAACAACATAGGAAACAACAGATGTTGGCAAAGATATGGGGAAAGGGGAATTGTCTTGCACTGTGGTGGGAATGCAAACTGGTGCAGCCACTCTGGAAAAAATAGAACTACACTACAACCCATCAACTGCACTACTAGATATTTGCCCAAAGGATACAAAACTATGATTTGAAAGGGCACATGCATCCACTGTTTATAGCACCATTATCAACAGCCAAATTATGGAAAGACTCCAAATGTCCAACAACTGATGAATGGATAAAGAGGATGTTGTATGTATATACAGTGGAATGTTGCTCAGCCACCAAAAAGAACAAAACCTTGCCATATGCAATGATGTGGATGGAATAGAGTGTATTATGCAAAAGTGAAATAAGTCAATCTGAGAAAGACAAATACCATATGATTTCACTCATATGTGAAATTTAAGAAACGAAACAGATGGACATAAAAGAAAAAAAGAGAGGGAGGCAAACCAAAAAACAAACTCTTAACTATAAACTGAGGGTTGCTGGAAGGGAAGCAGTTAGGGAGATGGACTTACATGATGGGGATTAAGGAGGGCACTTGTTGTGATGAGCATTGGGTGTTATATGTAAATGATGAATCACTAAATTCTACTCTTGAAACCATTACTGCACTATATGTTAACTAGAATTTAAATAACAATTTGAAACAAACAAA
Organism: Crocuta crocuta; assembly: GCF_008692635.1. Lineage (NCBI taxonomy): Eukaryota > Metazoa > Chordata > Mammalia > Carnivora > Hyaenidae > Crocuta > Crocuta crocuta. The sequence goes on from NW_027531880.1 coordinate 1,495,717, forward strand.
AAAGGTATGTACACAGAGGTTAAAATGTAATTATTTTGTACTGCTTTCTCAAGGAATTTTTAGGTGAGACTGGTTTTTGCTTCTTTGAGTACGTGATAATGAAGGGTATAATTAACAACTTCGAAAGTTTTGTGCCACTACCTTTGTGTTTAGAGTCCCTCCCTAAGGAATGTGGCGAAAATCTCAAGATAAGGGAAGGCAACCTTGCTGTGTGCGCCTGGACAATATTCCTCAGGACTCTGTAACACAGGCTGCCCTTTCAGACTGTATTTACCACATATGGGAGACAAAGGAGCAAAAACTGTACAAAAGGCAACCCGCCACAGCACTCGGGGCTCAGCCTTTTGGGTCTTAGCCGACTGATCCTGTGTTAGCATGAATAAAGCTGCTTTCTGGAAAGAAAAGCCTGGGTGTCCCAACTCTCTGTGTGTGACTCACTGCTACACCTTGATCTGTGCTAAAGCCCTCACCATTGCTTTTGTACCATCAGTGTAAATATCAATATACTGAAAAAGGAAAATAACATTGTACTGTTATTATAAAATAACTTTGACCTCATAAACCTCCTGAAAGGGTCTCAGTAAACCTCACCGACCACCTTGTAAGAAACTCTCCTCTAGAAAGAGGTCACAAATTAGAACCTGGCTAAAGAATGCTACATAACACATTTATAACACTCAACCAACGAGAATATAAGTAACTTCCAAATCCTCACTTTAACTTGGAAAATAGACAAAGTTATGTTCATGATCAACTATTATGCCTTCCAATGTACTTACCATAGACTCTAAACCAGACAGAGTTTTTCTGTAACGAACCAGACAATAAATATTTCAGACAAGGCCTCATAAAGTCTCTGTCATACATACTTCTTTGTTTTTGTTGTGGTTTTTTTTTTCAACCTTTTAAAACTTAAAAGCCATTCTAGGGTAGGCTGAACAGTCTCTGAGGCCTAATTTTGTGTCTCTGCTATATCCCATAGTTCTTTAACTTGGCCTGAATTATAAGCAGGGTAACCATTTATTGTCTAAACCAGGACACTGAAGAAGGAAAAGGGATAATAAAATAATTAAATATGTAATTATAATTGTTACAAAGTTTAAAAGAGGCATTGCCAATAAAAACATTAGTTGTAAACTTACAGCATATAATAAATGACAAAAATCATTATAGCAACAATGAATAATTTTTAAGCAGAACTGCTCAATCTCTATTTTTGTCACTTATTCTACCTGACTTACAACTTCCCATTTCCTACTACCAACTAGCTAAGTGGCCGTCTGGAAGGTTCACTATCACTCAAAGGCAGCTCCAGCCACTGTACACCAAGTAGCTCCTAGGGGCTGCGCATTTGCAGACTTCCCCAACCATTGAACTGAGGGAGTTCAATGCCCCTTGCAACTTCTCTCCAAGCTCCCTTATCAGCAAGTCTTCCACATGCTGTCCTTCAAAGTCAGAGATATGGGGAGGGAAAAGAGAAAGGTTATCCCGCTTTATCTTTTAGACTTAACTATGTGAAAATGATGAGGGAACATAAGGCAAACTGTCAGACCCAAACACCTCCTATGCCCAGGTGGGGTATATGTAATATTCTTAGGCACTCCTGGCTGGCCAAGAACAAAGGAAAGGGCAAAAACAAATGGTTAACTGATAGAGATCACAGTCATGCAGGACAAGGGTCTCCATCAATTTACAAATATCTTAGTAAATTACAAGAAAGAGGTCTAATCTTATTATCGATAGCCTAATCTCCAGAAACCTATAGACTCACTCAGTTTCCTGGAGCCCCAACATCACCTCTCCACAGCGATGTGGGGATAAAAGGCAGAAGGAAATGGCAGATAAAATTAAATCTCCTTATAGCCTGCAGCCCATTGGCAACTACTTGAGGCAGGCAGAGTAAAACATTTCTCCAGGAACTCTCACTGTCTTAATGTTAACACTTTGTGGGGGGAAAAACAACCTTAGCTTGCCAATAGCCAGGCCTCCAGTATCCTGTGATGCTTCTTTAACAGTATCTTGTGATGCTTCTTTAATATGAAAATCTCTTGGAAACTTCCACTTGACTTTCCCTCTCCCAACTCTGAAGTATATAGTCAGTCTCTCCTCAAGGTCCACCCTGGCTCTTCCTGCCCAGGGGTAGTGACCCCTTACTTTAATAAAATCATCTTTTTTGCACCAAAGACTTCTTCAAGAATTCTTTCTTGGCCATCAGCTCTGAACCCCACGAGCCCCACCATCACTCCAAAACCTCATCAAAAAATTTTGTTCAATGCACATGTCAACTTCACACATTCCAAAGGAGACTGCAAAGAAGCTACAAGCACCGAGTGGAGGCTTATTAAACCCAGGCTGACTTCATTTTTTAAAGTCAAACTAAAATGTTAAACCACAGTCAATGCCAGGACAACAAACAAACTGGAAATGCCCTAGGCAAACTAAGATGTTTGATAATGCTTCTTTGAACAATTAGCCGCCTTAAACAATTCTCCAACAGAAACACATACCAATTAAAATAAACTATTTCATTATGATGAAATCTCATGCAAGTACATTTAAATATTTTTTCATCCTAATCCTTCCTCTACAGAGTTATCACCCACTTTTGTGAAATTTATCCTATCAGAAAACTGAATGTTTAATTATTATATACAGCAAACCTATAATAAGTAAACTCATTATTAGAAACTTCTTTTAAAAGGCAACTTATATTTTGTGTTTTCCTACATAAGTGGTAGAAATGTAAAATATTTATTCTAAGAACTGTTTTAGTTTTAATCAAGTAATTTTTTTATAATTATAAAAGAAAATCCCTAGAGTTGTGTTCTCATGCATTCTATTACTTTCTTTTTCTTTCCAATTTTCTTTTCAATTAAGCTGCTACTTACTGTTCATTATCTATGACAAATTCATGGCATATTTAACCACTCCATGTAACGAGTATAATTATACTATATGTACAGTAATACAAAGATTTTGTTCAGATACAAGAAACTTATCCCAATGAGCATTATTTTTAAAATGTAGTGGTCAAAGTCATTCCTATTTCTTATTTTTCATTCCTCCTGTTTGCTTCCTCTTTCTGCTCTCTGCCCATCCCAGTCTATTTTACCTCATTTTCCTCCACATTCACAAAAGGAGGTAATTTTCAAATCTGTACAAATCAGACTTCTCTGAATCTTCTTGAAAAAATCTTCAGTAAAAAAGAAATGAGGAATAAAGTGAAGATAAATACCTCCACTCCTAGGTGGTTTCATTTTGCTCCATTTCACAATTTATGAGATGATTTGAACAAGAACAGAGACTGCTTCTTTTAAGACAGAAAGCCTAGCAATAAAATGGCAATACATACTCACCAGCAATACGATGGACACCAAAAAGAACCCATCCCAGAGCCTAGCATGCCTGGGCCATACTTAATCTTATAAGCCCCTTCCCAGCACTCTTTGCTCCACAATTCCAGGGTCTGCTGGTCCACTAGAGCTTCTAAGAAACTAGCTCCCTATGAGGTCATATTACTATGACCTCACCTTCTTGGCAGAATGGTTGCTGTTGGGGTTTTTGTAATGTTTTTACAATCCCAATAAAAACAGAAACAAGAACACAGGGGCCACTGTATATCAAGAGCATAAACAACAATGGCAGCCCAGCCTTGTTCACACTTGATAAAACAAACTGGATGATCCCTCTCAGCAGGAATGACACCCCATTTTGTTTCCTGAAATAAACAAGATATTGTCCATCCAGTCTACTGAATATTATATTATAGATGCTTTCAGTAGTTTGAATTTTCCTTTTTTTCCTTATTGCTCTTTCAAGTAACTTTATAATCTCATAAGGTTAAATCTCTAATAGTCACTTAAATGTAGAAAAGACTTCCCCAAATGTTCTCCCTGTGTTCTAGAAAATGCTTCACTGGGGCCTGCACCTCACACTTCCAAACAACTGTGGTATCATCAAAATAATGAGATCATTGAGTCTGATCACCAGGCATTCTCATAACCTTTTTAATCATCCTAGGATTACCACATTCACTTAAAAAAAGAACAAAGAAAGAAAGAAAAGAAGAATAATAGGATACCCACATAAATCTGATTTTAATTAAACAAAAAATAGATTTTTAGTGTATCTCAAATACTGCATGGGACATACTTACATGGGACTTAAAAAAATCATTGAATGTTTATCTGAAATTCAAATTTAACCAGTCATACTATATTTTACCTTGGTTTACCTGGTAACACTATCTCCTAAAATGTGTGTTCTAAACTTATTTGAAGACTTCCAGTAATAGTGTTTTCTGTCAACTGGTAGTGTGTTTCACAATCAGATTCCTTATGGGTGTATTTTGACTTACTTGTGATTTAATTTTTATTATTATTGTTCTATAGTTTCATCAAGACCTTCTCTCAGTTGCCTATGGTTGATCTACTGATCTTCTCTAATGTCCTCTAAATGCAAAATGAAAACTCTCTTTTCTCTGCATATTTTACCAGCTTGCATACTGCCACCAAAGCCGTGTCCTTTATAAAAATCCTACACAAGATAAAAATCTGTATTCTGAGGCATGTCAGATAAGATCAATCAAAAGCTGACCCCAACTGCTTATTTAGATTTATCATCTACCAGTTTTTTTCATGCTTCGGCCACACAGGAATATTAGCTGTGCCCTCTTGTTATCCTACCCTAAAATTCTGAGGTGCCCCAATCATATTCCAACTCACTCCTGCTGCAGTCTCAGAATACCTGGTAAATTACCTTTATTCTAGCTCTGTTTTTATTTTATTATTTTTAAAAATATTTTTTAATGTTTTATTTATTTTTGAGACAGAGAGAGACAGAGCATGAGAGGGGGAGGGGCAGAGAGACTGGGAGATACAGAATCGGAAGCAGGTTCCAGGCTCTGAGATGTCAGCACAGACCCCGACGTGGGGCTCAAACCCACGAACGTGAGATCATGACCTGAGCCAAAGTTGGAGGCTTAACCGACTGAGCCACCCCGGTGCCCCTAGCTCTGTTTTTAAAGGTTCCATCTCTCTCACCTACTACAATCTTGAATTTCACTTTGTATCCACAAGAATAGGTTGAAGTTACTAAATAGCCATCTGTTAGAAGGATCCAAGAATTGAGCAACTACCTGTGTCCACTCCCCCCACTGTCTTCTATGCTATACTATCAATGACATGTGGCACTAACTTTCTAACTCATTATGGCTAAGCCTGAAATGTTCTAGAGACACTGAGTCAGCAGAGTGTCAGTTATGTTGCCTGATTTCATATTTACTTTGAATTTAAATTTTTAAAAAATTCTTTAAATTTTTGTTGAATATAACTAGGATAAAAAAAACTACGCTAAGGTGTCAAAGCAACATTACCCGCCTACATTTATAAAGTATACCCAGGGAATTGTGTATAGAAAACAACAAACAGCCACTTAGTTCAAGATTATACTATATAAACTGGGTAAAGGCCAATCAGAAGAATCCCAAAGAGTGGAAAGAAAGGACTCCAGAAGCAAGTAGAATGAAAGCACCAAAGGGAGCAATTATGACCCTGGCACCATTCTTCAGGCTGAAGATACAACGGCAAAGGCCTGGAACCAACAAACTCAGGAAAGCTGGTACAAATGCAGAGCTTTCATGGCTAGAATGAATGTCAGTCAAAAAGAGTTCTAAGTACAGCATAAGCAAGATACACTTAAAATCCTCAAGTGTAAATTGTCTTTAAAAAAGAAAAAGAGGGGGGCCAGCATGGCTCAGTCAGTTGAGCACCTGACTTTAGCTTAGGGCTTGATCTCACAGTTCCTGGGTTCCAGAATTGCATTGGGCTCTGTGCTGACAGCTTGGAGATTGGAGCCTGCTTTAGATCCTGTGGGTCTCTCTCTCTGCTCCTCCTCTGCTAATGCTCTGTCTCTCTGTCTCTCAAAAGTAAATATTAAAAAAAAAAAAAAAGGAAAGGAAATCTTCCTGGCCATCATCATGTAGGACAGTTATTTTTCAGGCATTGCAGAGACAGCACATCATCTAATTTGGAGGAAATGTAAATGAGAAATTATTCAGAACAGTGAAAACACTCCAATGGTACACAAATACCTTGCAGCATCTAACAGTGATTAAGCACTCACCTTGTGCCAGCCACTGAGGTAAGTGCTTACTAGAAACTGTCTCCTCTAATCCTCAATAACTTTATAAAGCAGGCAGTAGTACACCCATTTTACAGATGAAAACTGAGGCATAGACCTGGACATGAACAATGGCACTCCAGTACCCAAGTCCTTTATATCCTTTACTACTATAATTTTGCTACTGTTAGGCATTTTCTGGTTTATCTTTGCTGATTCAACAAATATAGTAGAAATATGGTAGAAAATGCTTCTACCCCAGGGGAACTAAAAATAAACACAATAAATGAAAATAAAATACATATATATATAGTATGTTAGAAGGTGATAATGGCTATGGAAAAAAATTGAACAAAGAAAGACCAAGAATCTTAGTTTGGGGAGAGATATAGAGACAGAGATAGATAGAGATAGAGATAGAGATAGAGATAGAGATAGATAGAGACAGAGAGAGAGAGAGAGAGAGAGATTTTTTTGTGAGAGAGAGAGTGAGGAGGGGCAGAGAGAGAGAGAGAATCCCAAGCACGCTCTGTGCTGTCAGCAAGGAGACCAACATAGGGCTCCAACTCAGGAACCTTGAGATCATGACCTGAGCTGAAATCAAGAGTCAGATGATAGACTGACCCTGTTTTTATTCATAAGGTGGACCTGGGAAGTTGAAGGGTGGAGCGGCCATCAATTAACATAGGGAAGATGAAAGTTGGCACAGGTTTTAAGAGAAACAAGTTTCATTTTAGACATAGTAACCTTGCAATCTCCATTAGATATCCAAGGAGATATGGGAATATGGCGTAAGTGATACTTTCACAAAAGATATGTGCCTAGGCCATACTTCAGGGAATTTTCAGACTGTTGGCCTGAGGGGGGCTTAGCATTTTCTTTTTTAGCTCCAAGATGACTCTGATATGATATCGGGATTTTTGGCCACCACTGTAACCCATGGGAAAGCACTATAGGTCTGAAGAGAGGAAATGGAAAGATGTGGATTTTGATCAGACCACTTTTCTTTGTAGCATGGGGGAAAAACTGTGGGGAGACAAAACTGAAGGCAGAGAAACCAGCTAGGAAAGTTACCAAAATACTCAAAGAGATAAGAACCTGAAATTGAAAGATAATTCATACAAATATTAAAAAACACCTGCTCTGAATGAGATTTAGAAAATAAAATGAAACAACATAATAAGTGATTTGGAATGTGTGGAGTTGTGTTCAAAGAGAGAGCAGAAGGCTAACGCTACTTAAAAGCTGAGCAGAATATGTTGGCCACCAACCAAGATAACAACTACAAGAGGAGGAAGAGGTAATGTGTGCAAGAGCGCACATACACATGCACATACAGAAACAGAGACAGAAAGAGGAGAGTGTGAATTTGGTTTGAAGATGCAATAATATAAGGTGTACACAGGACATCCAGGCAGAGCTGTCTAGTGGCCACAGCAATCATCCATTACCTCTGGGAACTCAATATACGCATAGCAGTCACCTCCACCAATGTGGAGGGGGTCACCTGGTGAGAGGCTGTAATGTCCCATCTGACCAAAAAACCCAGAAATGTGCCAACAAAGAAATATGTCTAGCAATGTATTCATTTGAGCACAATACCATTATGGCAAAAGAATTAGGAGGTGTCTTTTCATTTATTTATGAGACTCTACATGCAAGTGCTTAGTTTGCCAGTCAGTAGCAATTATTTATTTAGAAGATGCTAAAAGCAAGTATCTGCCAAAAAGCTCCAGTTAGACAGCCAAGGTTCAAACTATGGTTCTATGACTCACCAGAGTTGGTAAACTCATGATTCTCTGTAAGCCTCAGTTTTTTCATCTATGAAATGGAGACTAACAGTACCAATTCCCCAAGGTGTTATGAAGATTGAATGAGAAGATCCATGGTTGGCACACAGTAGCCATAAATATTAGCTGCCATCACCAGAGCATCACTACTTCTTTCTTGGTTATTTGGATGATCACATAATTACATCAGGTAGTATTTTATTAAATGTAAACTGCTTTTGTATTGTATACAAACGTTCATTAGCTCTCGGTAGAAATTAATCCTTGACTTCTCTAAAGAAAATTGCCTCAAATTTTTGACATTTATACAGAATACATCTCTCTAGATGGGACTGCATTTTACTGATAAATGACTTCAGGAATTTTGTAAGAGAACCGTAAACAAAATCTAACTACAGAAACTCCTAATGGCTATTTTTCTGTTCAGCATGGAGAACATAATTCAGTTTTTAAAAATGAAGAGTTGTAATAGGTGTCACCAAGAGGTTCCACCTCCTCAGGATACCTTTTAAACTTCACTCATTTTACTCAGTCCTGCATTCAGTATTCTATAAGAGGGCACCAAAGTGCAAGGCAGTGGTACAGAAACTGACCAAATTTACCAATTTGCTTATTTACAATAAATAGTTGGCATTTTTACTATTCTGGAGCCTTGAACTCCTCTGGGGGCATGATCCAGATGATGCAGGTTTGTTTTGGGTTTTTTGTTTTGTTTCTGCTTTTTTGCCTTTTGAAATTTTGCTTTATTTTGATTTTCCATATTAAACTGCAACTTTTCTGAGTCAGCTCTCAAATGAGAATGTAATTTTGCAGAAATATTAACAAGTCAATTTTAACACAACTACATTACAAAACTTTGAGATGAATAACTATTACTAGATGTCTAGCTTGATAAATAAGGAGAAAATATGATGTAAAAACATTTACATGTTCAGTATTTGCACAGAAGCTTCAGTGAATGACTCCGTGAATCCCAATTCCAGTGGACAAGAAAGGAAGAGTGAATCATTCACAGATGGGCTAACTTGTTTTCCTAAAATGCTATTAAAAAGTCACTGTATATTCTAGGTTTATATCTCTCATGAGCTACAGCTTTTGGCTGTGTTACTTGACTGCTGTGATATGGCATTAAAAATCTCTGATGACACCATATCACTTTCTATACTGACAAAAGGAAATAAAAGGGGCAACTGTATTCCACATCCCTGTAAAATTCAGTAGACAGTCTGAAAATGACCATATCCTTTAATGACTGTGATTATGTGTTGCACACTCTGCTGGAAACTGGATAATGTAAATTTAGACAAAACACTGATATCTCTATACAGAAAAATACTAGCTTATCAATAACCCTATGCCAAGATATTACATCCCTTCCTGCTTCTCCAAATTCAAATTCTCTAACTTGAAAAAACGTTCATTTAAAGGAAAGCAATAACACTCTAAAGAAATGAATTCATACATACATCAATAAATCATAAACTCATCATATCATATCCTCCTTTGACTGAGGAGGAAGGAGGTACTACTTGGTAACATGACATATGAGAAAAGAAAGACATGTAAAAGGGATTATTAACTAAACTGCCAGAGCCCAGTAACCTCACTCCTGGGATTTAGCATCCTTATTGCCTAATGCAATATAATTATAAACAAGAAAGTTTTTAATACCCTTAGAGAGATTATTTACAATAACACAGAATGAGATCAAATCTATCCTTCCAAAGAAAATTTATAGAAAGGAATGTCAAATCTTTGGAAGCCAAAAATTGCTTGGACTAGCAAATCTTTGCTTTTTCTCTCTGAAATCACTACCAACTTAAAAGATAAAGACAACAAATAATACATACAATTCCATATAACAAGAAAGCTAAAGATAGTAATTAATTTTGTGTTGGCTCATAATAACATTATTCCTTAGTGCTTCCCTCTATAGAGGCCCATTCAATGATATAATCTGTCATTAAACAAAAGAAGACATTTCAAAAGCAAAATTCCCAAACAGTCATTTGAAAACTCAAGACATTCTTTATGGTTAGTTCAATCATAATTACCTAATTTTTTCTAGTTTTTAAAGAATATCTGATATTGAAAATCAGTTTTCTATCACTATGGTTATACTACTGAGGAAAAGTTATGATTAAAAAAATAATGTTCTTAAAGTGCCATATTCAGCCCCTTCACACGACAGAGGGGAAAAATGCTCAATTCTAATTTCAAAATATGAAGCACTGACTAAAACTAAAAGGCAACCAACGGAATATGAGGATATGTTTGCAAATGACACATCAGATAAAGGGTTAGTATCCAAAACCTATAAAGAACTTACCAAACTCAAAACCCAAAAAACAAATAATCCAGTGAAGAAATGGGAAGAAGACATGAATAGACACTTTTCCAAAGAAAACATCCAGATGGCCAAAGACACATGAAAAGATACTCAACACTGCTCATAATCAGGGAAATACAAATCAAAACCACACTGAGATACCACCTCACACTGGTCAGAGTGGTTAAAATGTACAACTCAGGAACAACAAATGTTGGTGAGGATGTGGAGAAACATAAACTATCTTGCACTGTTGGTGGGAATGCAAACTGGTGCAGCTGCTCTGGAAAACGGTGTGGAGGTTCCCCAAAAAATTAAAAATGGAATTACCCTATGACCCAGCACTAACACTACTAGAAATTTATCCAAAGGATACAGGAGTACTGATTCACAGGGGCACATGTGCTCCAATGTTTGTAGTAGCACTATCAACAACAGCCAAATTATAGAAAGAACCCAAATGTCCATCACTGATGAATGGATAAAAAAAAGATGTGGTTTATATATACAATGGATTATTACTTGGCAATGAGAAAGAATGAAGTCTTGCCATTTGCAACAACGTGGATGGAACTGGAGGGTATTACGCTAAGTGAAATAGGTCAGGCAGAGAAAGACCGATATATGTTTTCACTTACACGTGAAATCTGAGAAACTTAAAAAATAGCTTGAGAGAGGGAGGCAAACCATCAGAGACTCTTAAATACAGAGAACAAAGTGAGGGTTGATAGAGGGGCAAGAGAGAGGGGGAAATGGGTGATGAGCATTGAAGAGGGCACTCATTGGAATGAGCCAGGGTATTGTATGTAAATGATAAATCATGGGAATCTACTTCTGAAGCCAAGAGCACACTGTATACACAGTATGTTAGCTAACTTGACAATAAATTATATTTTTTAAAAAAGCTTTATGTAAATTGTATAGTGTTCTAAAAATATTAGAGATGATTATTAATAAAGGGAGAAGCTGGATGGCTAAAAAAAGCTTTACTAAATTGCAAAGTGTTGTAAAAATATTAGACGATTATTAATAAAGGGAGAGCTGTATGGCTAAAAGTAAATAAATAAACATTAAAAAGCACTGAATTACTTTCAATGGGATCTTAAACCATCTTCTAATTATTCATGTTAATAGATGTTCCACACATTGTAGAATACAATAAATAATTTTTAAGCCAATATTTATCTTCCGTCCACAATTTTGCTGCACTGAATTAGTATAGTGTAGATTCACTAGGCAACAGAAGATGGTCAAGGATTTGCCAGGGAGTATGAATTCTGATAACGTAACTGACAACAGATACTCCACACCAAGTGAATAATGACTATAATTTTAATATTGTAAACAGTCTGTCAAATAGTGTTGTATCAAGATTTGTTGTACCCATCAATAAAAAGATAAAAACCATATGACCATCTCAATAGACATAGAAAAACATCTGACAAAGTACAACATCCATTCATGATAAAAACCCTCAACAAAGCAGTTTTAGACGGAAAATACCTCAACATAGTAAAGGCCATCTATGAAAATCCCACAGCGAATATCAAACTCAAGGGGGGAAAGCTGAGAACTTTTCATGTAAGGTCATAAATATGACAAGGATGTCCACTACCACCACTTTTATTCAAAATAGTACTAGAAATCCTATCCTCAGTAATTAGACAACAAAAAGAAATAAAAGGCATCCAAACTGGCAAGGAAGAAGTCAAACTTTCACTATTCTCAGATGACATGATACTCTATATAGAAAAACGGGAAGAATCCACCAAAAAACTTCTGGAGCTGATAAACAAATTCAGTAAATTCTGAAGGTATGAAATCAATATTCAGAAATCTGTTGCATTTCTGTTCACTAATAATGAAGTAGCAGAAAGAGAAATTATGAAAACAATCCCAACTAACTGGAAGTTAAATAATAACTTAAAATTAAACTTAAATTTAAAACTTAAAAAAAAAACACTCCCATTTACAATTATACCAAAAATAATAAGACACCTAAGAATAAACCTAACCGAAGAGATGAAAAATCTATACTCTAAAATCTTTAAACATTGACAGAAGAAATTGAAGATGACATAAAGAAAAGACATTATTCCATCCTCATGGATTGGAAGAAAAATATTGTGAAAATGTCTATATTACCCAAAGAAATCTGCACATTTAGGGGCACCTGGGTAGCTCAGTCAGTTAAGCATATGAGTCTTGATTTCAGCTCAGGTCATAATCTCATGGCTTCGTAAGTTCGAGCCTTGTGTCAAACTGTTAGTGAAGAGCCTGTTTGGGATTCTGTGTCTCCCCCTCTCTATCTTTGCTCCACTCACACTGTCTCTGTCTCTCTCAAAATAAATAGACTTTAAAAAATAAAAAAAAAAAAAGGGGGGTGCCTGGATGGCTCAGTTAAGCGTCTGACTTCAGCTCAGGTCATCATCTCAGGGTTTGTGGATTCAAACCCCACATCAGTCTTTGTGCTGGCAGTGGAAAGCTTGCTTAGGATTTTCTCTCCTCTCTCTCTGTCTGAACCTCCCCCTCTTGCACTCTCTCATGGTGAACAAATAAGACTTTAAAAACATTTTAATAAAAAATAAAAATAAATAAATTTTTAAAATCTACACATTTAATGCAATCTCTATCAAAACACCAAAAGCATTTTTCACAGAACTGGAACAAACAATCCTGAAATTTGTATGGAACCACAAAAGACCCCATATAGCCAAAGCAATCTTAAAAAAGAAAAGCAAAGTGGAATGCATCATAATTCCAGACTTCAAGTCATATGACTACAAAACTGTAGTCATCACAAAAATACTGGCACAAAAAAAGACATATAGTTCAATGGAACAGAATAGAAAACTCAGAAATAAACTCACAACTATATAGTCAATTAATCTTTGACAAAGCAGAAAATAGTAAAAGACAGTCTCTTGAAAAAATGGTGTTGGGAAAACTGGACAACTACATGCAAAAGAATGAAGCTGGACCACTTTCTTATACCATATACAAAAATAAACTCAAAATGGATTAAAGACCTACATGTGAGACCTGAAACCATAGAAATCCTAGGAGAGAGAACAGGCAGTAATTTTTCTGACATTAGCCATAACAAGATTTTTCTAAATTTTGTCTTCTGAGACAAGAGAAATAAACGCAAAAATAAACTACTGGGATTACATCAAAATGAAAATCTTCTGCACAGTGAAGGAAACAATCAACAAAACCAAAAGACAGCCTATAGACAGAAAGGAGATATTTGCAAATGACATATCCAATAAATAGTATCCCAAATAAAGAACTTATATAATGTAACACTTAAAAAACAAATAATCCAATTAAAAATGGACAGAAGACATGAACAGACATTTCATCAAAGAAGACATCTAGATGGCCAACAGACACATGAAAAGATGCTCAACACCATTCATCATCAGGGAAATACAAATCAAAACTACAATGAGCTATCACCTCACACCTGTCAGAATGGCTAAAATCAACAACACTAGAAAGAACAGGTGTTGGCAAGGATGTGGAGAGAAAGCAATCCTGGTGCACTGCTGTTGGGAATGCAAACTTGTGCAGCCGCTCTGGAAAACATGACAGAAGTTATCCAAAAAGTTAAAAACAGAACTATCCTACAATCCAGTAATCACACTACTAGGTATTTACACTCAAAATAAAAATACACTAATTCAAATGTAAACAATGCACCCTTTTGTTTATAGCAGCATTATTTACAATAGCCAAATTATGGAAGCAGTCCAAGTGTTCAAGAAGATGTGGTATTTACATACAATGGAATATTACTCAGCCATAAAAAATGAATGAGGTCTTGCTATTTGCAATGGCTTGAATGGAGCTAGAGAATACTATGCCAAGAGAAATAAGAGAAAGACAAATACCATATGATTTCACTCATATGTGGAATTTAAGAAACCAAAAAAAGGGGGGGCCAACCAAGAAACAGACTCTTAACAAACTGATGGTTACCAAAGGGGAGGTGTGCAGGGGGAGAAATGAAACAGGTGAGGGGGATTACAGAATGTGCTTGGAGTGATAAGCACCAAGTGATGTATGGAATTGTTCAATCACTATATTGTACACCTGAAACTAACATTATAGGTTAAGTATCCTGGAGTTTAAAATAAAATTAGGGGCACCTGGATGGCTCAATTGGTTGAGCGTTAGACCAGCTCAGGTCATGATCTCATTGTTCATGGGTTTGAGTCCTGCTTCGGGTTCTGTGCTGACAGCTCAGAACCTGGAGCCTGCTTTGAATTCTCTCTCTCCTCTCTCTCTCTCTCTCTCTCAAAAATAAACATTTAAAAAATAATAATAAAATTAAATTTAAAAGGGTTGGTGTACCTAAAAGAATCCTGTGAATCCATGTTTCCTGCTAAACACTCAGGTCAAGAGACAGCTAAACCAGTCTGAGATAAATGGTTCTTTTATTTAATACCGTTTCTTCAGCATCCACCTTAAATCCCAGAATTTTCTTCCACCGTGGTTAGTTGTCTACCATATTAATATCTTTTTGTTTCTACAGATATTCTAGGCATGGGAATACCTTAATACTGAATCTGAGGTTTTGTTACCAGTTTCCCCTTCTTTATGCCCATTTCCCCATGCCCAGTAGTGAATGATTATGTGTCTGTCCAGGTCTGCCCCTCTTTTCTTCCCAGAATGCAATTCACATTTGTTTTTGTTTTCATGTTTTTTAAATTGACCACATGGTACAGCAACATCTAAGAGCCCTCTCTACAGTGGGTGGTTTTGGTCTTTTTATACCTTTTTCTCAGTCACTGATGTCTGTCCCTGTTCAATGTATATCATTGTAATGAGAGCCCACCAAATCCTGAGTGTCATTTTGTTGAACCTATTGTAGATGAAAAAGTCATGTAGAAAAATCTAGTAAATTCTGAATGCTTTTCCATGTAGACTTATCTGGAATGTGAACATGATAATAGTTATAGTAAATGCTTTAACTGTAGTCGTGAGTAGGTGCATTTCTTTCTGTCTCAATAAATTTTAATTTATCTGCCAAAAAAAAAAAATCTATCTTGCAAGCAGTAGATAAGAGTTAGATGTAACCTAGGGGTACTTGGGTGGCTCTGCAAGTTAAGCATCCAACTTCACTAAGGTCATCATCTCATGGTTCATGAGTTCCAGCCCCATGTCAGGCTCTGTGCTGACACCTCAGAGTCTGGGGCCTGCTTGAGATTCTGTCTCTCTCTCTCCCTCCCTCTCTCTCCCTCTCTCTCTCTCTGTCCCTCCCCCACTCATACTGTCTCCCTCTCTCTCAAAAATAAATAAACATTTAAAAAAAGATGTATTCTAATTCAAGTTGAATTTTTTTTTACATCAATCGCTGCTAAAGGTCTAAACTTAGAACTTAATTTCTTTTTAATGTAATTTACTTGAGAGTAATAACCATTAGGGATAAATTTGTTAAAATTAGTTTACTAAACATAAGTATCCCAGCCCTAAACTAAACATCATAAACACTCAAATGTATACTTGTAAGGGTGCCTGGGTGGCTCAGTTGGTTGAGTGTCTGATTCTTCATTTGGGCTCAGGTTATAAACTCAGGGTCGTGGGATCTAGCCCCGTGTCGAGCTCTGCACTTAGGTGGAGCCTGCTTAAGACTCTCTCTCTCCCCCACCTTCTGACCCTCTCTCCCTTCTCACACACACTCTCTTAAAAAAAAAAAAAAAAAGTATGCTTGTAAAAACAAATTTAGCTTGATCAAACACCCCACACACACCTTTTCAGGTCCAGGTACTCAACGATGTCATCTAGCTATAGAACATTAGATCAATTCTACTGTCCTCTGGTCTCTCTTCCTTTTCTAACTCCCACATCTTTTGAAGAACAAGAAGCTTTACAAATATTTTCTATGGTTAGATATATCCAGTTGTTATCATCACTATTAATGTTTCCTGCCCTCTCTTCAATTCTTTATACATTGTTTTATAAAACAACTGTTGTTTATACTGTCCCATTCCACGGTTTGCTGTGCTTCGTTGGTGCACTCAGAAGTGCCTATCTGGCCGCAGTGCCCCTCAGCTTCTGAACAGTCCACTAAAGGGACACACAGTCTCACCTTGCAAACACCTTCTGCAGTCTTCCAGAAGAGGGCACCAACATGCAAAGCAGTGGTACAGAAACTGACCAAACACCAAGTGAATGAAACAGGCTGCATTTTACCTTAGAAGCATTTATTTTCAATAAATAATTGGACTCTTCAACCTTCTAGAGTTCCACACTGCTCTGGGGGTATGATCCAGTTGATGTAGGTTTTACTTTTTTGTTTTTACACACTCCATGCAATTCCTACAGTGGCCTGTCAGCTTACCCTCTCAATACTGAGTTTCCCCAAAGTGCCACTCATTGTAACTACACTGAAGGCTGCTGTATTTGACAGATGTTTCTCAGAATCATTGAAAAATTCAGTGTATAGTTTTAAAGAAAACAAATTAGCTCCCTAACAAGAGTTTAGGAAGACCAGCACCAAGAAGGCAGAATATCATCCCCTAAGGAAATAAAGTCTTTTATCTGTCACTTCCTGCTTTCATCTCTATACATTATTCCAGCTCATCTGGAGACAGACCAAAGGGGTCATCTTCATTTGGGGCTATAGGAATCACAAGGGCTTTCTTTTTCCACACTTTATTGCTTATGATGAATAGTTAGCAAGAATATCCATATATGTTTTTGTCTTCATGTGTTTTGAGACATCAAGAATATTTACTGTGCTCTGTATTACAGAATTGTAAGCACTTTATATTAACTCACCAAACCCCTTTAGTAAACCCTATGATAGATACTATTATCACTATTTTACAGAGGAGTAAACTAACACACGAAGATGTAAAGCAATTTCACATGGTCGCAATGCTAATATGGCAAAGCTGAGATAGGAGCTTAAGCCTATAGGTTATACTTCAGGTATTAACATTGGTATATAAAAAGAAAGATGTCTACTTTTTAAGGAACATCCATATGACTAAACATGCTTAGTATAGTATATACTAAATTAAGTGTACAAATCACATATTCATAAATTTTCTCTGCAATGATGTATTAAGAAGCATCTAATATGTGCTGGGCATACTTTACATGCTAGGAGCACAGAATGACCGCAATGAAGCCCTGCCTTTTTGCAGTTTTAACATAGGAGGAGACAGGCAATAAACCAAATGAAGGTCTATTCCTGCTGTCCCTCCCTTTTACCTTTCCACAAATATCTGAATATCTGTTATGAGTCAGATGCTGATCTTAATATTAAGATCCACTGTGTTCAACAATGGATCAAATAGCAAAAGTCCTTGCTTTCATGGAGCTAATATTCAGACAGCGATAGTGATAAATGCCTTGGACATAAATACAAGCGAGGTAAGGAAACAGGGGAGGCTAGCATTGTTGCTTTATTCATGGAACCAAGAAAGTGCCACCTGAGTGGAAAACTGAAGAAAGTAAGAGATGTGTCCTTGCAAGTTATCTTCAGGAAGAGCATTCCAAACAAACACTAAGGCCTCGGCAGGACTGTGTTTGGCATGTCCAAGAGACAGCCCAGAGAGGACACTATGGCTAGAGAGGAAAAGGCAAGGGTGGGGGAAGGGAGGAAGGTGGGACCTGAATTCACTTGTACTTCCAAAGCTGCCAAATCACTCACTCGAAAGCTGCCAAATCGACTCCAGTTCACAACCATATATGCTTAGAAAAGGCACAATTTAAAAGAGACTGTTGTATCTTAGATACAGATTAGCTTCTAAAGTTAGCGGGCTGTTTTTCATTTCGTCCTCTATTTCTGAGAACACTTCTTTGACCCTCAGCAGCATCCGAGGCCCAGACTCCAGCAATCCCTTAAGTCGTTCTGTGGCACAAGGGCCCACTGAATACTATGCACTCTTTCTCCAGTACTGTCCCCACAGGACTGGTCTGTGACTTTTCTAGGGCTGAATCCAGATCTTCCCATTTCTATCCCAGTGCCTAGTACAATGGTTGGCACATAAACAGTCTCTCACTAAAAGTGCCCTAAATCAAGTTGCAAAAATTTAAAAAGAAAAGTCAATGACTATGTTCTAAACTCAACACACCAATAAACTTGAGAAGATGCCTGAAAATAATAATTAGAATGCTTCCTCCAATGAACCTATATAAAAAGCTGAAAATCTCCACCATTAAATTTCGGTTATTTATATCGCCAATTGGAATCATTTCAATCATTTTAAGTACCTCCCTCATTGTGGAATCTAGAAGCTCTGACCGGTAGAAAATA
The DNA here is from genome assembly GCF_008692635.1 of Crocuta crocuta. Taxonomy (NCBI): domain Eukaryota; kingdom Metazoa; phylum Chordata; class Mammalia; order Carnivora; family Hyaenidae; genus Crocuta; species Crocuta crocuta. Next base: position 1,514,231 of record NW_027531880.1, read on the forward strand.
CTTACCAATGAGTTTTCTCTAGACATTTTTTTCTAAGTTTAATTTTTTTTTTTTACATTACCTTTTCCTTAAGATTGCATAATGGGGAGCAAACATGAAAAAGTAGCAACAAAGTAGAATGCAAAGGGGGACTCTCAATTCTTAATATCTAAATTTAGAAAAGTAAAACTATCATTAGTAAATAAAAAGATCATACACAGGGTACCTAGGTGGCTCAGTCTGTTAAGTGTCCAACTCTTGATTTCGGCTCACCATATGATCTCATGGTTTGTGAGTTTGAGCCCCACATTGGGCTCTATACTGATGACATGGAGCCTGCTTGGGATTCTGTCTCCTGTCTCTCTGCCCTTCCCCTACTTACTATCTCTCTCTCAAAATCGATAAAAATAAACTTAAGAAAACACTTTTTTTTTTTAATTTTTTTTATTTATTTCTAGGAGAGAGACAGCATGAGTAGGGGAGGGTCAGAAAGAGAGGGAGTCACAGACTCTGAAACAGGCTCCAGGCTCTGAGCTGGCAGTCAGCACAGAGCCCGACGCGGGGCTCGAACCCACAAACCGTGAGATCATGACCTAAGTGAAAGTCGGACGCTTAACCGACTAAGCCACCCAGGCGCCCCAAGAAAACACTTTTAAAAAGTCATACACATTATCTTAAAAAGAAAAGTACAACTGCCAGTTGCCAAGCTTTGTATGTTCCTAGGCATGATGCTGAAACCAGTTTCTTCCTATCTTTATTTATTATATGTTAAAAATAGATGGGACAATGCTTAAGATGATTCCCTGAATCACTGAATCACATAAGGGAGGAGGCGCTCAGACATGCGTGTCTTCCTTTCCAAGGAAAATGTTTTCAAAGTTCCAGGTTTCTGAAACAACCTTTCATTTAAAAAATATATTTTTATACAAATGAGGTAATAAGCGAGAAAACCAGAACTATGTGTACCAGACAGTTGGCACACAGTTTATTCTTACCAAAGTGTTTGCCTAATGAATAAATCATCTGAACCATGTATAAGTTTAATCTAGAAATAAACTGCTTTTCCCATGCAAAAACAAAATGAAAGAAAACAAAACAAATTTTAGGGAGCTGTATATCATTTAATTCGCCCTTGATTTCACACTATCACCTCCTAAAATCAAACTACGTATAAATGCAAGGGGAGAGAGCCTTGTGCTCCTTAATATAAGTTATATCAGCTATCTACCATCTAACTCTCTTAAGTATTTTGGTATTTTAAAGTTGAAATCCTAGGATTTTGGAGATAGTTTAATAACATGAGCTGAAAGAGATTCAGTTACTGAACACAAGACAAGACAATCTGCTCTGTCAAAAAGCTGGGAATTAAAGGGACACAGCAGACAACAAATTTAGTGAATACTTCCCTCTCCAAAAAAGAAAAAAGAAAGTCTTTAAAATCAGGTGAGAAGAAAGGAAATCACATTTTCTGGCACTCTAACATACAACAAGTCCTTTACATATATGATCTCATTTTAATGAAGATCAGAACCTTCTAGTATAGTTTCTTTGAGTGAATTCTTAAATTCACCCTATGGATAACTGAATTACAAAAAGGCATCTATTTGGGTACATGTTTTAGATAAAGGAAACTCCATCAGGGCTTATAGCTGAGCAAACAGAATTCAGGGCATGTAACTACTTTTCACATCTGAGACTCCTGCAGTGGTCCAAAGAAATTATGGTATCATTAGGACAACCACCTACCATGAGATCACATGGCCTTAAGAAAGCACCTGCAAAACTTTCAAGTAATCAACCAACAACTACTCATTGTTCATATAACAAAAATTGAGTTCCAGAGATGGGACTCGCCCTTAGAATCATGTCTTCCAACTCCAAATTCAAAACTTTTCATCTAGTACACAGCTGTCCAGAGCAGAGGTGACAATTTAAATAACTGATGACAAAGCTGGCCTTCCCATAGGGTAGGTTCAGTTTCAACAAATGCTTCAGAGAATATTTTTCAAGCAAATGCAAAATGACAAAGTCTCTTGGTTGAGGGAACGGCCACTGGGGTTAGCCCTTCCAAAAGCCCAGGAAGAAACTAATAAAGGAAGGGATGATGTCAGTACAGCACCAGCTTGAAACCCCAAAAATAATTCTCTAGAACCAGATCATGAACTTTCCTGTAAAGGGAGGGGGATAATACCAGGGAGAGCCAGAGATGCTACTGAACAGAAAGAAGCTAGAAGTCCTCTCCCTCTTCCTTTATTTAAACCCACTGAGCATTTTGAGAGAAATGAGGCAAAAGTGGTACTAATTTTGGCAAAGCCATATAAACACAAGTACATATCATATTTCATTGATTTCTAGACAATTTTTTCCAAATTGTATATTCTCTCAAATTAGGATGGTTTCTTATATAGTACAACCTCTGTTGGCTAGACAGGTTGTTCATTATCTGTGTACAAAAGGAAAATTATACATTGTTGATTTAGTCTTGACTTAATCGATGGCTTGAAAAAGATTATGCTATTAATTGGTATTGAAACAAAAGTATTGATATAGAGAAGACACTGAAAGGAAGCAACTAAGATTCTTATTTTTATGTAAAAATCTGTAAGTTTAAATAGAAGTACCATATGATCCAGTAATTCTACTACTGGGTATTTACCTCAAGAAAACAAAAACAAATTTGAAAAGATGTATGCACCCCCTACGTTTACTGAAGCATTATTTAATGGCCAGATATAGAAGCAGCCCAAAGGTCAATTGATAAATAAATGGATAAAGAAGATGTGGTGTGTGTGTGTGTGTGTGTGTGTGTATAATAGAATATTACTCAACCACAGAAAAGAATGAGATCTTGCTACTTGCAACAACATAGATAGGCCTAAAGAATATTAATTATGCTGACTGAAATAAGTAAGAAAGAAAAAAAATTAAGTGTTAAAAAGCATTGTGTTATAGTGAATTGGTGGCATATTGTTTTCTGGTAGTACTTAAAAATAATGATTTATCATCTCTGAATCAATAGCATCTTAGATTTTAAAACTTCTATGCCTTTTTGTTTTTACTAGCTTACATTTACCTTAAATTTCCGTAACATTTAATTTTTAAAAGGAAGACTGTATTTGGTTTCTTGATTTGCTCCGTTATGGGTCATGAGAGTAAAACAATGACTGCATGAAATTCTTTGGTTTCTGTTCCCTCTCTTTTGGAAAAGACAAGCTATTTTGAAGTTCTAGTGTTTACATTTAGTTCTAGAAGTTTATGGCCCACTTCTCAAACATCACCATTCAAAAGCATACAGACATACTCTCTAACCATTGTTTTTAAAATACTACTTTCCAGGGGCACCTGGGTGACTCAGTAGGTTAAGCAAATGACTTCAAAGCATATGACTTCAGCTCAGGTCATGATCTCACGGTTTGTGGGTTCGAGCCCCGCATCAGACTTTGTGCTGACAGCTAGCTCAGAGGCTGGAGCCTGTTTCAGATTCTGTATCTCCTTCTCTCTCTGACCCTTCCGGGCTCACGCTGTCTCTCTCTCTCAGAAATAAATAAAACATTAAAAAATAAAATAAAATACTATTTTCCAGTGTAGATAAATGAGAACAGTATTTTTAAAGCATTGCTATTATCATCAAGATAATGTGCACCAAGAACACATTTGAGATAATTAGTATTAAAAGCTAGCTCCTTCAGTTTCAAAAAAACCCCCAACATACCAAGTTCTAAAACACTAAATTTTAAGATTATGGACAACTACTACTCATGAAAAAAATGACAAAGTACACAGAGTTTATGTGAATTAGTTATGGCCAATATTTACAATCAATGCCTAACAGAAGTAAATGAAAACTCCTGCATTTTCTCTAACAAAATTTAGTATTACTTCTATCATTTTTTGAAATGCAAAATATTTCCCCAGCTAATTCAAACACTGCTACAGATAATGTTAAATATCCATGTTGCTACAATACCAAAATTTTGACCTTTTGACAGGCATACACACAACACACACAAATACACACAACACAACACACACAAACACACACACACAAAGATGGATCTCCATATAGTTTATGAACTTCTATAACCATGGCTTCAAATATATATAAATTTAAATCTTGAACCATAATCAATTCTACCACTTCAAACTATACTTTGAGGAAAGGATAGAGGGGAAGGGGGTTGGATTCTCCTAGAGAACAAATACTCTCCATACTATAAAAAAGAATGGCAACAAGAATATTTACTTCTAATCCCCCTGCTCCCTGCTCCCAGAGTCACATAGCAGTTAAATCTTTTTAGTACTAAAACCTTAGAAGTTCTTCAGATTTATTTTAAACCTTGATAAAAAAATTTTTGTGTGTGTGGTTTGTTTTTTGTTTTGTTTACTACCCATTTACATCCTATCTATTTTACATGGAACACACACTCTGAACACAAGCATTCAAACTTTCACTACGTTATTACATCTACAAAGTTAGAGGCTTTTTGTACAACAGAAACTTTCAGAGGAGCCATAAGAGGATCTTAGGTGGCCTGAATCCAATAGATGGCCCAGGCTGTCTTTAGACTTCAAAGAAAAACAAACAGAGGGAGATATATATATACACACATATATATTTTTTATATATGTGTGTATATATATAGTTTTATTTCATTTCAAATATGAAATGAAAAATGAAATATTTTATTTCATTTCAAAATATATATAAATATATATTTTGTATATATATATTTTATGTATATGTATATATGTGTGTGTTTGTGTGCATATATGTGTATATATATATGCCTTCCTGGGCCAATATACATCGGTTATATATATATATATATATACACACCTTCCTGGAAAAAAAGTACCATGCAGAGCTAGACAAGATCTGTTACCTAACCAGCCCAGGGTCACTTGGGTTTCACTTGAGAGTAGGAGCGCAAACCTGTGGTCCCTTCTTCAGTACTACTGTCCACCCCCTGGAGTGTGTTCCTAATATCCCTTCACCCCACCCCAACCTGGACATACACGCTCTTATAAGCAACACCTCAAACCATGGTGAAGAATAAAGTAGAAACATCCTCAAACTCAACTTTTAAAATAGCAAAAATGAAAAAAATGACCTAGATGTGATGCCCTGGGTAAAATATTTCCGTCCCTAAGCCAATACCCCTCCCCCCATGACTGTATGACTGTCTGTCTACTTCCTGACCTAAATGTGACCATAGTTGTCAACATGAACCACTTAGCAATTCCCAACTATTTGCCACACAAAGCTGTGTAACAGAGATTAACCCAGAATACAGCTTGCACATACATTTTGTGACTTTCAGAGAACACTCCTACATTTCAGAATGAAATTCACCTTAGACAATAAAATATACTGTCCTCACTAGTACATTAATTCTATATTTATCTTGCTGTTCTTCTGAAATAAAAAATACATGTCGGATGACAATAAGTATTTTAAAGTTTAAAGAACAAGAATATTTGCTTGTCTACCCTTCTCCTGGATCCTGGAAACACAATTCCTATCCTAGCACATATACGCACTCAAAACTGGTGAATCAATTTAGTCAGTCAGCTGTATAAAGTTTTTATTTAAACTTTATCCTTTAATTTTATTTCTGAGGTATATAAGAAATAATTTTACTCTGAAAATATAAAACTCTAGTTTTATAAAGCAGTGTAGAGGGAAAAAGGGAGGGAAGGAAGGAAGACAAAGAAACTGTCAAAATTGACTAATTGTCAAATTGTCTAATTGTCAAATTGACTAATATCCCAGTAGCAAATACAAATGCCCAAGAAACAAAATTAAAACACACATACAACAAAAACAAAAACAACAACAACAACTTACCAGTCTGGGACTTCTACTTGAAGGATATACTCCTTCCTTTGGGGTCTGCAGGTAACAGAATTTACTGTGGCATCATTTTTAAAATTCATTTTTAAATTTCTCCTTCAACTACAGTCAAATCACCTAGACAGTATTATGTTCACATTCTGAATTCTTATCCTTGGAACTAAGGCTGATAAAATAAGTTCTAAACATACTTCAAGTCAATCTTTCCAATCCTACCAAAAGATTTTTACCCCAACCATTTAAAGTAAAAAGAAGAAAGTACAAGTCAAGTGGCAATAACAGCAAAGGCATGAATTCTCCCTTCCCCTTTATCCACCTGTTAAAAGTCCTGTCCCATTGGAGATCAGGCTGGCTTTTTGGTCCTGCCAAAGGAGATCCTAAATTCTGCAATTTGCTGCAATGCCACCAGCTCCAAGTCACCCAAGAAATGACGTTTCTGCACCTTGTCACAGTGTTGTCACATGCTAGTCACCTCATAGCAACTAAAATACTTGCAGAAGTAACTCTCATTGATACCGTTTTAAATTTGCCACAGTTGGGGGAAAGCTCATTATTATAAATGAGAATTCCACTACCTGCTCTTTTCCCTTACAGTTACAGATGGTACTTTATACTAAACACACATACACACATTCACAACTTTTTTCTAATTTTCTGAGGATAGGGTCTGGAAAGCACTATAAACTTAATGCAGGAAAAAAGGCAGGCCCAGAGAGCTCATGGACATTACCCAAAACACAAAGCTACTTAAGACACAAAACTGAAATTGAGCCACATCTATCTGCAATCTTAAGAGTATTTTCCACAGTAAACAATCCAATGCACTAATACAGACCTTAAATAAATTCAAAAGCAAAATTACTAAGAAAAAAAAAAAGAGTTTGGAAACTCAGACAAAGTTTGAGCTCAGGGCTCAGCCTAACCAAGTTGTATCACTTGTCTTAGCCTGATACCTCCATTAAAGGGTTCCTGTGAAGATTAGATAAAATTACTCACTCAAAAATGGTGATATTTACTAAAATTTTTAAAAAGATTATAATGTGTTCTCTTTCCCGGAATTCTTAATTTTACAGCACAGAAATAGAAAAAAAATCTCCACAACTTTCCAGAATAAATCTAGGGGCCATGTGTCTAAAGCACATACTTTATTTTCCATGATCAGTGGTCCAAAAAATTTTGCAGGGTTTGGGGTAGCATTTAATAAAGAAGTAGAACCAAGACTGCTTTGTTCAGTACGTGACTGCAATATATATACCTAAAAGAGACAAATTAACCCCCTACTCAGAGTACCAATAATACGCAGTATATACCCAGGTCCAACATCACCTCTTTAGCCATGTTTTGGAGCAAATCAGGGGACAAGAGCCACCATTTTCTATACGTCCCCCGAAATAGTATTCTATTCCTAGTACTCCAGGCTCTGAAAATAAGAGCTAAAAACCAAAAAACAAATAACCTTTTTAAAAAAGGTTTATTCGTTTGAAAGAGAGAGAGAGAGAAAGCGAGTGAGCAAGCACAAGCGCCGGGGAGGTGCAGAGGGACATAGAGGATCCTAAGCAGGCTCTGTGCTGTCAGCATGGAGCTTAATGTGGGGCTTGAACCCACAAACCTCAAGATCATGACCTAAGGCCAAACCAAGAGTCAGATTCTTAACCATCTGAGCCACTCAGATACCCCCAAAACAACCTTCTTAACTTTCCAACACTTCTCAAGCTTATTTGACTACAGATCCTTTTATGCCAAAGTGCATCTACTGACACCTAGAGAAATGCAATTTGGAAAACTGACTTACTACAACATTGCCATATACTTTAGCAGTTTCTCAAGTTTATGTTTGCATTAGAATCACCTAGGCAATTGTTATAAAGGCAACTTCTCCAATCCCACCCAAGACCTAAAGTTTGAGAACAAATGGGTTAGTTATATTTCAAATAAGCATCCCAGGTTATAACAAATTTATTTATTCTTTAAAGTTTATTTAATTTTGAGAGAGACAGAGACAGCATAAGCAGGGGAAAGGCAGAGAAAGAGAGGGAGAGAGTGAATCCCAAACAAGTTCCAAGCTGTCAGTACAGAGCACAATGCAGGGCTCAAACTCACAAAACTGAGATCACAACCTGAGCTGAAACCCAGAGTCAGACACTTAGCTGACTGAGCCACCCAGACGCCCTCCCCCCCGGCCCCAGATTATAACAAATTTAAAACCATGTACCAGTAGTTTTAGACTTGTCAGTTCTCACTGTAATTACCACCAATCCATCTCAAACTTCAATGTCTATAAGAGTTTTTTAAAAGAGCACCTTACTGGGCACCACCACTGAAGACTCAGATTTATAGGGGGCACCTCCTACACTGTTGGTGGGAATGCAAACTGGTGCAGCCCCTCTGGAAAACAGTGTGGAGGTTCCTCAGGAAACTAACAATAGAACTCCCCTATGACCCAGCAATAGCACTGCTAGGAATTTACCCAAGGGATATAGGAGTGCTGATGCATAGGAGCACATGTACCCCAATGTTCATAGCAGCACTCTCCACAATAGCTAAAACATGGAAAGAGCCTAAGTGTCCATCAACGGATGAATGGATCAAGAAGATGTGGTTTATCTATACCATGGAATACTACATGGCAATGAGAAACAATGAAATCTGGCCATGTGTAGCAACATGGATGGACCTTGAGGGTGTTATGCTTAGCGAAATAAGTCAGGCAGAGAAGGACAAATATATGTTTGCATGTATAGGAGGATTAGGAGGAACTTAACTGAGGACCATGGGGGAGAAAAAGGGGGGAAATGGTGGGGGAAAGGGAGAGAGGCAAACCATGAGAGACTCTTGAATGCTGAGAAACAAACTGAGGACTGATGGATGTGGGGGGAAGGGGGAGATGGGCATGGAGGAGGGCACTTGTGGGGATGAGCACTGGGTGTTATATGGAAACCAATTTGACAATAAACTATTTGTAAAAAAAATAAAATAAAATAAAGCTTTCAACCAGAAAAAAAAACCTACAATGTAAAAAAAAAAAAAGATTTATAGGGTGCAGGCCACTTTAAGAATCATACCTGTAGAAGGTATAACTAAAATGTTTTCTGGCTGTAAGCAAACTTATCCCAACAATTATATTTTATAAGATGGTAAATAATAACTAGAATATGAATGCTGAGGGGAAAGGGAGCCCTGTTCATGGGTAAAAAGCAATGGAAAGTGTTTCAGTATCATTTTGAATGAAGATGCTTTCAATATATGCTTTAAGATAAGAAACTATGATTCATTGATTTGTATTTTGCAACATTACTACTTTAACTGATTGCTGTCTTTCATGGATTGAGAATGACCTGTGAAAATCCCATCTCTTCCACTGCCTCCACACTGATGGCTTTAAAAGAACTGGCAAATTAGAATGTGATTGATATGTGGCAAAATAACTGGCAAAATCAGAATGTGTGGTTGATTCAAAGTCACTTCATTTGGTTAGATGCTTAAATTCTTCTGTATGCTCCCTCCTTAAAACAAAAGGCATTGTGATGACTGATTAATTTTATCTATCATCTTAACGGAGTCCTAGGATGCTCAAATATGTGGTTAAACATTATTTCTGGATGTGTCTGTGAGAGTGTTTCTAGAAGAGATTAACATTTAAATTAGTGAACTCAGTAAAGCAGATCACTTTCCTCAATATGGCATCATCCAATCTGCTGAGGGCATGAACAGAACAAAAAAGGGGAGCATGACGGAGTTTGACTTCTGCTTGACTGAACTAGGTCATGGATCTTTTTTTTTTTTTTTAATTTTTTGTTTTTGAGAGGGAGGGGGAAGGGCAGAAAGGTTGGGAGACAGAGAATCACAAGCAGGCTCTGCAGCTGTTAGCACAGAGCCCAACACGGGGCTTGAACCCATGAACCATGAGATGATGACCTGAGCCAAAACCAAGAGTCGGACACTTAACTGACTGAGCCACCCAGGTGCCCGAACATCAATCTTCTGCTCTAATTACTCTTGGTTTTCAGGCCTTCAGACACAGAATCCAAACATCTCTGGCTCTGAGTCATTGAATTACACCACCAGCTTTCCTGGGTCTTAAGCCTGTAGATCGCAGACTGCAGAACTTCTAGGCCTCCATAAACACGTAAGCCAATTCTTAAAATTAATTTCATTATATATAGCTCCTATTGATTCTGTTTCTTTGAAGAAACCTGACTAGCACAGGTATACTACACTCTATACAAATTGGTGCAATTGTTGGATCCAAACAGAATAATATCAACAGCAATTCCCATTATAACCTAAACCCAACTTCCTATAGATCTCATCAGATGATACAATGTCATATCACTTTATAATCCCTGTGATGTGAAAGAGTTCCTTCGGTATTTTTCTCTTGGGAACAACATAAAAATGTTACCATTAAGAAGGAAAAGGATTCTATTACATACAACTGATTCTAGTAACATCTACTGTGTTGTCACTGATGTTTGGGAATGCATGTTGTCTTGGCAAAGGAGTTTTGAAAATTTTTTGAAGGTTTTGTTTTTTGATTTTTAAAATATCTAACTATATCTATACACACCCAGGGCCACTTACATTTTATACTTATAAGAATGATATGAATATTTCTATAGCCAGAGGACATGTATGTTCTATCTTTCAAATGTACTGTAAGTTCTGAGCCTTAAGTGCTATAAAAGAACAACATCAGCTCATACCAAAGTGATATGAATAGTATGATGGTTTTAACAGTGCATTGTATGATGTTAACATCATGGTTAAGAGCACAGGCTTAAGACAAGCCAAATCCTCTAGCTCCTTGGTTCAGGGTTATTTCCACTTCACAAATTTCACCAGAGTAAATATATCATCCTCATACTCTAGTTTTCTACTTTTCCCTTAAATGATTATAGAAAGCAGCATGAATCACCAAAATAACTAGTCTTTTATGATTACAAACCAGTAGCTGATTTTTTCCATTTTAAGGCTTTGTTATTATATCTTAGTAATGAAAAATGTCCAAACCCCTACTAATACTAAAAATTCAAGTCTATTTACCAGTTACAGCAACAACCAAGTCACCCATCCAAAATTTGATAACAACAGCAAAAACTGGCTTACTCATGATTTTTTTAAAAAAATGTTTTAGTTCTCTTGACAAAGGCACTTTTCTTTAAAATGAAGAAAAGGCAAGGTACGTAACATTTAAAAATTTATAAATCAGCACATTCCCTATATGTAGAAAAATTAAAAGTCATTCAAAAATACAGAAGGAAAAAAGTTTCAAGGTTATATAGTTACCTGGGAATCTTTACATACATTCAATCACCATAGGCCTTTTCTTTCTAATCCGACCTCCATTCTTCCAGAGTTCCCCTACTCATCTAGGATGAAGGTCATTCTCTTAAAAAATTTCCAGTGCCTACAGAATATCCTCCCTCCTCAGCATGATGTTCACCACACTGTTCCCAACATGGTGGTCACAGTATTGGCTGATCAAGTCTCTAGCCTCAGTCCCCACTGCATCTTTCCCTGTACACCAAGCAGCCCTTTTGGTCGGATTATTGTTCCTATAGCACCAAGTGTCCTTCCTCCCCTCTAACTTGGAAATCTATTCACTCCTTTGGGCTCAGTTCAAATGCCTCCATACAACCTACCCAAGCCCTCAAATAACTGGACTTTACAATTCCACAGCACTTCTGCTCTGACTCTAAAAAGGGAATTTCTTTAATTCTGTCTTGAAATAAAATAACATATAGGAGACAAATTAAAAGATGCTCTAAAGTTAGAAAATTTTTATTAACAATTTATAAATAAATTTTTAAAAGGCTATCATCTCACATGACCTGACTGGCAAAAAGCACAACTATATTTCCTCTCAAAAAAGACTTCTAGAAACCTCAAATCTTAGTTATTTTCTATCAAATGAATAAGCCCTCAGGGCCCCTTGGACTCTGGATTCCACACGTGCAGTACTACAATATGTTCAGGTTCTACTTGGTCTTCCCAGTGATAAACCCTTATGTCCTGTATCTAAAACAGATCCATTTGGGGTGAGCCTAGCTTTACAGCAAGTTTTATGCACCAAAGCTCCCAGGGATTTCTTTTAGCTGTTTCCCAAGAGGACATAGAACATATGCATACTGCAACTAGTTTCAAAGAATAACAGTAGAAATTACCTTCTATGATCTATGGCAGATAAATAGGTATTTATGTATAAGTATCGGAATGCCCTTCAGCTATTCCAGCATCAAAAAATTTCATCTGCTGGCTTCTGAGAAAAAGAAATTAGTTAACTAAAGAGCTCCATGGTTGAGAAAGGAAATAAAAGAGCTGCAGCATTACCCAAACTATATCCCTGCAGAAGTTTTATTTGTCTTTTGGGGGAACTGCCCCCACTGCTTGCAGACCTATTTCCTATCTTAAGGTTCCTTAAGTACAGACTAGATCTGTTCAACCTGAACCAGCTCTGAGGACAGAGTATGTCATATGGAAAAGCTAATACCACTTTCAGATATGAAAAACACCTGTAGGAGCCAAATACTGGGGAAGCAGCAATGCTGAAACAGTTCTAGGTGGCAGTACGGTAACCAGCACAGAATACTGGACTGAGTAGAGAAGCGCAACTCAGTGGTTAAAACCAAGAATGTGGGACTCAGACCCTGGTTCACATTCTGGCTTGATGTGCACTGGCTGTATGAAGGTGAGCAAATTATTTCTCTGTGCCTCAGTTTCCTTCTCTGTAAAACAGGTAAGAGTGTTACCTTCATCAAATGCATATAATAGTGCAGCTACTAATATCAGTCTGGCCCTGAAGCTGAAAAGCCACATGACCTCAGGTAAGTAACTTAACACCTCAACTACGCCATTAGTGAAGGGAAAGGGTTAAATTAAAGCTCTTGTTCAGCTCTAGAATTACTCTGAACTTAAATTCAGCACCACAACTCAAGCTGCCAAAATATGCAGTCTCAACTTCTTTTAGTCATATACCAATCTCACATAAAATCAACTCAGTTACTGTGTTTGTTTTTAAAAAAGTTCAACCCTCAGTTCAACCTTATGTCAATCCTCAGCATTATGTCTTTCCTCAGAAAGACACAGTATGAATAAATGAGATATAGAAAATAAGAACCAAAAATGTACTTGGTCTTCCCATTTACATTCAGTTCTGAGTTCACAGTTTAAAATTTGTAACAGATAGGATGATAATACACAGAAAAAGAAGCATAGGAAGCTAAGTTTACTCTGACTTGAAGAACACTGAAATCCTATGATAATCTTTTACTCACTGCTAGAAATATTTTCAACTGGTACCATCCAGGCTCACAAAAGCAAACCTTCCTTTCTTTTGACAACAAAAGATCACCACATACTACATTTTTGTAAACACTTCTGTTTTTCTTGATGCCTTTTTTTACTCTAGATCTTTAAATATGGTCTTTATTGTAGGTGGGGTTTCTGAACTTTATGAGGCAGCCTGCTATTTTTGATGATGTAAAAGTCTAGTAGCTGCACTACTTCAACCCAGAAGAGCAAAGAAATTAAAGAGTAAAAGCAGAAAGTATGGGTTTATATTTTCCTTTGTGTCCAAGGGTACAAAGAGTTCATCTGCGTATGAAATAATCTTCCAAATTTCTCGAAAGTCTTTGTTCAAACTCCAGTAAGAGCAGACAGGCCTTCCCTTCAGTTCTGCATAGATTCTGACCCAGGTAAAACTAAACGTTTATGACACAGGCCTATCCCTTTCAACTTCCCTCTGGCTACTACTGTTGCCAATCCAGGCAGCTCCAGGCAGTATCTTGCTGATAAACTCACTGATAAGCAGGTCAAGCACTGTCTTCCTTTCCCCTCTTAATTATTAACTTGGGAAGCATTTATTGAGTGAGAACTTAGGTGTCAGACACAATGGTCAATAAGGCAGACACAAGATACAGCTATTCAACTATAACCTCAAACTATAATACCAGACAGTATAAAAATTTTTAAGACATAATTTTAAAATTATAATGTTATATCAAAGAAAAGACCAAGGGGGGCCTAGGTGGCTCAGTCGGCTGAACATCCGGCTACGGCTCAGGTCATGATCTTGTGGTTTGTGGGTTCGGGCCCCGTGTCGGGCTCTGTGCTGACAGCTAGCTCAGAGCCTGGATCGTGTCTTTGGATTCTGTGTCCCCCTCTCTTTCTGTCCCTCTCCTGCTCATGCTCTCTCTCTCTCTCTCAAAAATAAATAAAACATAAAAACAAAAAAGAAAGAAAGAAAATACCAAGTGCATTAGGAATACATGGTAGGACAGGACTTAGTCTAAGGGATATCAGCCTTCTGGAGCAAGTGACACTAAAGTTTACCCTCAGGACAATGATGCTAAGAGTGAGGGAAAACAGGAAAGCTGACACAAAAGAACAAAACATACTTAAGAAAAAGGTTTATTATGGTTGAAGTTTATGGAGTGGAAGTAGGAGGTTCGCAGAACACGGGGCAGAAAAAAGACAAAGCCAGAGAAGTAAGGCAGCTAACATCATGAAAGTTCCTGCTGACATCACCATCAAAATACTTTTTATTCCATTTAAGGTGTATTTCTCAATATTCCATAATAGTAGACCAGTATCAACTATCAGAAAATCAGAAAACTAAATCCATGACATGCTATATTAGCAAGTATAATATGTTAATGGGAGGAATCATATGAGCATTTTATACAGAGACTTTCTAGAAGCAGTGGATGCACTAGAAAGGGCATACTAAGTGAAATGTTCCGGCTCTGAGACCAAGCAGTGTGAAAAAATTGGGGCTCAAGACCAGTTTTCCACAAGTTTCATTTATTTAGATGTACCCAAAACACTATAACTAATTAGAACAACTATCCCTAAGAAAATACAACAGTATAAGACATGCTCTACATTTCAATACAACTATTACTATCCTCATTCTAAAAGATCCACCACAAAAAAAAAATGAAAAGAGATGAGGATAATAATTGATTATATATTAAAATTCTCTTTATATAAAAATAAAGCCTCAAAGTATCAACTAAAAAAGTTATTAGAACTAGTATGAGCCAGCCTGCCTGAGGTGGTCAATTATGAAATAAAAATATTTTTATTTTTACTTACTTATCTATTTATTTAAAAATTTTTTTTAATGTTTTATTTATTTCTGAGAGAGAAAGAGAGAGACAGACAGACAGACAGACAGCATGAGCAGGGGAGGGTCAGAGAGAGAGGGAGACACAGAATCCGAAACAGGCTCCAGGCTCTGAGCTAGCTGTCAGTACAGAGCCTGACGCGGGGCTCGAACCCAGGAACACTGAGATCATGACCTGAGCCGAAGTCAGACGCTCAACCGACTGAGCCACCCAGGTGCCCCAATAAAAATATTTTTAAATAGATTTAATAAACCATGAAGGAGCAGTTGAATAACATAAGAGAAAGAAATTCTACTAATAATAAGAATAAAGTTCACAAAGTAGCTAGGAATAAACTTAAAAGTACAAAACTAAAATAAAGCTACAAAAGTTTGCTGAGAGACAAAAAATCAGTACTAAATAAAGACTAGCCCTAGAATGAATATGGCAAAGATATCATTTCTCTCCAAATTCTTCTAAAATTTAACACAATTCAAGGGACATATTTTAAAAAATCATTAAGAACTAGAAGAAAATATAGTTAAATGTATAATTTCCTCACAGAGAAGGTATTTCTAAACATTACACCAGCAGAAATCATGTTTTAACTGACAGATTTCTCAAAAACACCAAGCAAAATAAAAATGATAAATGGACAGAAAAACACCCATAAGACAAAGACAACATTGGCCTACTATGTGAAGAATTCCTCTGTACCCATAAGAGAAAAATGAACACAACAAATCAAAAAATGGGCAAAAATTCAATGTACTGAACATTCTAGTTGCTGTGTCTTTCCCGGAGAAGCTGTTTCATCCACAGCCTCTGGAAAGAACAGAGTACCCCCCATCCTGACCTCAGCTGACTGCACAAAGAGCAACCACCTAATGACACTGAGCCAATCGACGGCTCACTCCTAGAAATCTGGGACACACATGCCCATGGCACGGAGATGTTGATGAGTACCTGAACTGAAAGGTCATGTTAAAGAGGGGCTGAAGTAATTGACATGGCAATCCAAAGCCAGGTGGAAGAGTTATAGGAGAGCACAGAGGCATGGAGGAAAGGCAAATCCAAGATGTAAAGAAAAGCAGGACACTGAAGATGACAGAGGAAAATGAACCTTCCAGTTCTTTTTCTGGGAGGTCTGACTGTCCATTGTATTCTATTCTTTGACACAAACCAGAGTGCCTGTGATCACTGTTAGGTAAAACTAGTTCATGTAGGTTTTCAGTCCACTACAGCCAGAGAACAGACCAAAAAAAGATATGAGCAAACAATTTATTTAAAAAAAAAAAAGGATAAAAAGATCAGAATTAAACAAGTGACAAATAGCCATACAGGTAAGTTATCAAAGAAGTGTGGTTAAGATACTCAACTTTTGTAGCTACTAAACTGACAATGATAAGAAGGTACTGAGATGGCCACACAGTGAGGTGTGAAAGAAATATGGGCATTTATACATTGGAAGGAGGAGTGAAAACTGTAAATTTTCTACTTTCAGTTAAGCCTAAAAATTGTATATCCTAAAAATCAGAAATTAAACTTTTAAGTATTTAGTGTAAGGAAATTATCATAAACATGCACAAAAAATTAAGAGTATTTACTATACTACTATTTATAATAAGAACATAAAAGAAACAAACTCAAAGATGACTTAAATCAGTGTTTCTCAAACATCACTTATTTACCACTTTCATGATTTCTGTATATCCCTTTACCACATGTATTGGTTATATTTAACACTGTTCCTTAAGTCAGCTTATGCTTTTTATTAATTAACCTACTCTTTCAACAAGCTTTTACTGAGTGCCTACTATATGCCAAGAACTGTTCTAGGTGCTGGAAATTCAGCAATCATGAAGAGCAGACAAAAATTCCTACCCTAGTGGAGCTTACATTTTGGTGGGAAGATAGATAATAAAATAAAATATACAATATGTTAGTGACATGGTTAGGGAGAAAAGATAAAGCAGTCAAGGGGGAATATGAGGCTTTGGGATAAAAGGGATTAGAATTCTAGAGACTGTAGCCAGGTAAATGCTCACTAGAAACACCTGAAGTAAAGGGGCTAGCCATGAGATTATCTGGGAGATTAGCATTCCAGAAGATGTAACAGCAAGGGCAAAGGACCAGAGGTGGAAACATTTCTGGTGCATTCAAAGAAGGGCAAAGAAGTCAATGTGAGTGACAAAAAGTGAGTAAGCAGAAGGCAGAAGAGATCATAAAGCTATCGGGTGTAGACATGGGCTATATTTTGTAGGACTTACTGGTCATGGTTAGGACTCTGGCTTCTGCTCTGAGATGGGAAACTAACAGAGACTGAGAAAAGACTGAAGGTTAAAAGGATACTGTAATAAACCAGTATGACATGGATCCTTTGGATTACGGTAGCATTCGGAATGGTCTAAGAACTGAATTATTAATATATTTTAAAGGCAGAGCTGACCAGATTGATTGATGACCTAGTGAAATCACCTAAAGAGTAAGGCACTGAAAAGGCACTGAGGACTCCCAAAAATTAAAAGTCTTTCATAGCAACTGTCATCACAAGTTTGGCGTCCTAGTTATAATTTTATAATACATATTAGAATGTGTAACTATTAACAAAACATGCTCATTCATGTATGTTCTATAATAGCTCAATATACCACGAATATAAATTTTACTTTTGAAATTGTCTTCAATGAATATATGCTTCCCTTTTATAGTCAGATCCCTTTTTTTAAGCGGTTGGGTTTTTAATATACATGCAAGTCTCGTTCAAATTAGGTTCTTTGTTTCTGGTTTGATCTGATAGGTAAGGCTCTTAATTACATATCCAAGACAGAAGGGAACCGGGATAGAGACCTTCAAGTGGGATCAGAGGATTATGTTCATAAACTGAAAACAGAATCCTAGCAGTGACACAGATAGTATACCTCATCTTAGAACTCCAGCGGATGGCATTCTACATGCAAAAATCAAGGTCCAGGAAGTAGAAGACAGAGAGCAAATGTGAGATGCTCTTGAACCAGCCACGAACAAGCTCTTAGGCATTTACTGGATCAGGGGCCAGCTCTCAACCAAGAGCTTCTTCACTGCTTTGTGGTAAACAAGTCTTCTATGCCAATAACATAATACCATATTACAATAAACTGCTCAAATGTTTCCACATAAATGTCATCAAAAACATTAACCAGGTAAAATGAACCTATGTTTGCCTGCAAAGAACACAAGAGGAGTAAGAGCAAGTTCATTAAAAGTCAGAGTGGGCTCTAGAAGTAATTGACTACTCCCTCTCCATCCTAATGATGTACTTTTCATAGGTAACTAGGATTAAGTGGAAGTTTTTAGTTACCAAGAAGTCACTGTTCTTCACACTTTCTTTCTTACTGGCAAAAGACCATAAATGTACATACTAAATGAAATGAGAGATGAAACTCTAAAGCATTCTGGTCAGCTCTAAGGTTTTCAAGTACTCCACCTTGCATAAGAACTAAGATGACTCTCTTCTAACCTCAATCATATCCACAACTCATTTTATCTTCAATATGTCATGCTGTACATCAGACAGACAACTACTGGGTAAGGGACAGTTAATCTGAGAATGAAATGATAGAGGACTGTTCTTGATGCCTGCCCTGTGTAAACACAGCTCTCTAATCTCTCTAATAAAGAATATAATTATGGGAGTGCCTGGGTGGCTCAGTCAGTTAAGCATCTGACTTTGGCTCAGGTCACCGCCTCGTGGTTTGAGAGTTCAAGTCCCGTGCCAGGCTCTGTGCTGACAGCTGGGAGCCTGAAGCCTGCTTCAGATTCTGTGTCTCCCTCTCTTCTCTGTGTCTTCCCCACTCTCACTCTGTCTCTGTCTCTCTCAAAAAGAAATAAAAGAATTAAAACAAAATTTAAAAAGAACATAATTATGAATGCCTTTAATCTGTCTCCTTTATAGAATGAATCATATGGTTTAACTAATTATCATACAATGCCATCTGACAAAGCTCACACCTGTTTACCCAGCAGCCCTGAGCAAGGCTTTTAGTTTCTAAACAGTCTTCTGCCAATAATACTAGAGTTTAAGTTTTGATTTTATGTAGAGCTATATAGCTTCATGATGTTATCAATAAACATTGTCTAAAAAATTGCCCAAAATAATATACTGTTTACCACTCTGGAAAAGTGTTAGAGCATGGGTTCTTCCTGGAAAGGAAAAAGTCTGACTCTTCCTTCCTCATCTCCTCTGCTCTCTTAAAGCACTTCTGTGATTAGTAAAGCTAAGTATCATTATTCACTAAATGGGTCCTGTTCCTCTTAAAAACAAAAACAAAAACAAAAACAAAAGAAAAAGCAGAAGCAAAAACAAAAACAAAACTACACGTAGTTGGGGGAAAGTTTTAAGTACATGTAAACCAAAGTTCAAATATTTAAAAACAGATATAAGCCTTCAGTGGCTGACACCCTATTTCAGCTAAATGTATTTCAAAAATGTTTGTTAACTAGACTCTGTTTGCTTCTCAGTAATCTCAACCAGCCTCTAAATATTCTACAAATGACCCAGAGGAAATGGGCTTATCATACACATGGAAATGGCAGACAACTCAAAACCAACTTTAAAACAAGCAGAAGAGGTCTTTGAAAAGGGAAATAAATCTCAAAACACCACTTCCTATAGTAAGCTGTCTCAAAAGCAGCCAAGATACTGTTCCTCATTTTAACCAGAAGAACCACAGAAGAGTGCCAGCACCCTAACTTGAGAGTACACCCTTTGCAAGTGTTCTGATTGGTTAATTCATTGGTCTCTTTCATTATTATCTCATCAGAGCACAGGCAGAAAAGACATCCCTAATCCAAACACATCCTTTCCATTGAACTTTTAGACACAAATGTGGGACACCTGGGAGGCTCAGCAGGTTAAGCGTCCAACTTTGGCTCAGGTCATGATCTCACAGTTCATAGGTTAGAGCCCCGCATAGAACAACTCAGAGCCTGGAGCCCGCTTCAGATTCTGTGTCTTCCTCTCTCACTCTGCCCCTCCCCTGCTCATGCTCTGTCCCTCTCTCAAAAATAAATAAACATTAAAAAAAACAGACACAAATCTAACTTACTTTTAAAGGAAAATAATTTCTTAAGTCCAAAGAAGAAAAAGACCAAAACACAACAGAGCAAAGCTTTTCCTTTAAAAGATCCTCTGTCAAAAGGTAAATTGTCCTGGTTTGTCTAGGGATACCTTCTCACAGAACAATCCACCAAAGCACCTTGAGTTTGTTTTTCCTCCTACAACTCATGGCCCTTAAAGGTGGAGCCAGTCTGCTACAGCAAAGCGAAGGAAGTAACAGGCTGTGGCCAGTCAGAGGACGCCTACTTGGAGAAGAAACACTTACAAAAGTAAGCTGGAGCCAGGATTACTCACCCAGAGAAATACAAGTATCCTAAGGTTTTGCAGCTCCAGCAGTTCTGGAACACACCACTCACCACAGGTATCACCCACTGTAAGTCAACTCCACACTGAGCTCAAAGTATCAATGGAGTTATCCTCCAAGTATTTTAGCACACAAAGCCAGACTTGGGCTTGGCTGTAGCTCTCCCATGACACAGTGATGACACAATTAGCTCCACAAAGTATCTCCCTGCCTCCCACACAGCCTATGGCAATGGACTGACAGATGTGGCAGTTACTTAGCAATACTTTGTGGTTATTTCACCCACATCATTCACACAGACAATGCAGTGCCATAGTTCCATAAGAACGTTTCTTTCTCCTCCCACATACTATTCCATATAATTTACATTATAACATGGAGGAATAAAATAATGGCTCATGCTTAGTAGAAAGTAACCATCCCAAGAGCCTTTAAGGATTCTACTGCTGATCCCTTTGTTCTCTGGGTCTCAAACAAAACTACTCTGCATTATTTCAAAGGAATGTTACTGCCAAGTAAATAAGCCAAAAGAGCTTAGAGCAAAAACTACCTTCTGCCTAAAAACATCCCAGCATACAAACCATGCTAAGCAGCTATGCCTCATGCCCCCAGTCGCCCCTGAGTTATAGGCTGGGGTGGGGAGGTGGATATTGGAGACTAAGCCAAAATGTCTCAAAACTCTTATAACAAACACATTGTCCTCCCAGAGATGACCTGGGTGGTTGGTATATATTTTGCTAATGGTAAATGAACTAATTGAACCCTAGTTGATCTGTCCATGCTGAGGTAAACATTTCAGTGCGATCCATAATTTCTCTCCACTGCCATTCAATCCATTCAGATAAAAAAGACAGTTACTATGTATTAAGCACTTTCAATGTTCTAGGCACTGTTCTGAGACTTTTATGGGTATTAGCATATTTAATTTTCAAATCAACTTTATGAAGTAGGTATTATTAGTATGTCTACTTGACAGATGTGAAAACTGGCACAAAGGGGCAGCATACCAGAGCTGGGATGTGTATCCAGGAAGTCTACTTAAGACATCACAGTGCTTATCCTGCTTCCCTAGGACAGGTCTATTGTGGGGGGTGGGCAGTGTGGTAAGGCAGACTTACAAATAGTGGTCAGATGCGGAAGACACATATTGAAGACATTCTGGAATACCAGGATATATGGAAGTCAAGAGAATTGAATTCTTGTTTCAATTTCATCATTAGTTGTGAGATTTGGGTAGGCTGCTTCACTTCCTTAATCTTAGTACATTCACTCATCAGCCCAACTGTGTGTGTGTGTGTGTGTGTGTGTGTGTGTGTGTAGGTGGACTGGATGAATGTTCCTTCCCTCTCTAAACTTCTACTACAGTCTACTGTATCTGGTAAGGTTATTAGAATACTATGTGCTACTTAAAAAGTAGTAAAACAAGAACCTAATTAGGGGATGGAAAGCAAAAGAAGTCTCATAATTTCCTGTTGGATAAAAATCAAGTTTAAAACCTAAACTGCCCAGTAAACCCCTGGCCAGCAGTGACAATTCATGCTTAAGGCAGTTAGATAGTACCCACACTAATTAGATGACTTAGTAAACTGTCTTACTTGTTAGGGCTTGCTTACATGTATACCTGTGTGTATGCATGTTCATGTACAGCACAGAAAAGGAGGGAGAAATATGTCAGGTTTTCTTAGCAAGGACAACTCACTAGAGCAGCCCCAGAGCAGTGCTGCAGATGCCTGGAGTAGAACTCAGTATCAGTCTCACCGCATTTAAGTTTCTGACAAAGCAAGTTCCACTTTCAACCATCTGATAAAACTGGGAGTTCTTTATAATACTTTATTTTAAAAAATGACTTATTTAAACTCACACAGCCACACAAACACACACATACACAGTTTTAAACTCCACCAGCATGGAGGAATCGCTCTTACTTGCCATAGGCAAAAGGGCTCCCTACACCCCATATGGAAATGGAGAGAGGAAGAGCAGGCGTTGTTTGAACTGGGCAAAAAGAAGGATGCTGGTGAGTGCGTGGGCTTTTCTGGGTTGCACCCAGCCAGCTGGTATCAGACAGTCATGCATGAATGACTCAATTACGGTGATGACGGACAAAACTCTGAGTTTTTCAAGAGACTGCTGTTTGCTGCTAACAGGAATAAACCATTCTTAGGAAGTTGCAGAAGGATCAGG
This sequence comes from Crocuta crocuta, assembly GCF_008692635.1. NCBI lineage: Eukaryota > Metazoa > Chordata > Mammalia > Carnivora > Hyaenidae > Crocuta > Crocuta crocuta. Next base: position 1,536,757 of record NW_027531880.1, read on the forward strand.
TAAAGAAGAGTTTTCTACACTGAACCAACACCACCTACAGAAAACCCCCGCATGACTCAGTATATGAGGGGAACAGAGTGAATTTAAAAGCACAAACTAACAAAGGGCCCCTGGTCCCTTCCTTTGTTTAATTAGAACCCACTCTATTTGTAAGCAGAATACTCAAGATCAATGGAGGTAGACAGCTGATAAAGAAACCCTAGCTACTAATCATAGGAACAGAAAGTGCAGAGCTCTTCCTCTGCTGTTTCCGAGGCCAACTATCAGATGGACTTCACCATCCTCCAAGTAGTCAATATTTCAAATGTCTTAGAATCCTAGGAAGAAGAAATACCTGCACCCCGTTGCTGTATACACAATGAGACTTGTGTCTGCTGACTGAGGATCACACCAACTAGCATTTAGCCCACACCCAGAGCTCCCTGGATGAAAATCACAACTACTCTGTATAGCATCACTGTGTGAATTCCCATTACTGCAAAGCGGCTCAAGACTGCATGGTTCCAAAGTTTACATGCCTTTTATAACTCCAATGTGTTGCAGAGACTGCTTAGAGGTAGTCTATTAGAGAGGTACTTTGACATAAAAATGCTCCCTCTATGGGCTTACATGGAAAAATCTTTTTGGTTCTCTTCACAACAATCTACATTTTCTTTATGGCTGCCTGGATGGCTGAATGGAACATACGACTCCTGATCTCCAGGTTGTAAGTTCAAGCCCCACGCTGGGCGTAGAGATTAGTTAAAAATAAAATCTTAAAAAATAAATGTTTAGTTTTAAGATGAGTTAGTTCTCACAAAAATTTAGTTTTACTAATATACAGACTTTATTAATATTCAGTCAATGAGAGCTTTGTAGCAAAGGTTTTAGACATGAATATATATCAGAGAATGAGTGCACTAAAGAAAGCCTAGTACAATATTAAGATACAGAAGTTTTCCCTTTTTGTCAGAACATTATGGAAGCAGGCATAGGATTTATCTTGGGTAGAGACCCATACATTTTCATATTACTGTGACTTTAAAAGGAGATACTCAGTTTCCATGTTTTTTCCACTGTCAATGTACCACTCTAGAAAGCTAGGTCTCTGCTGTGGTTGTTAATAAAAATAAAATCATCAGAAGAATTATAGGGACCCAGTACTGAAAATCATTGTTCTAGATAGACAAATAGGAGCACAAAATTAAAATCACCAGACTTAAAAATCTAAGCAATGGGAGTCAGGCATTACGTTTTTTTTCTATTTTTCCCCTTTATGCTATAAAGTAGCATAAAAGACATAAGGAAATTCCTTTGCCCTGGAAAGATGCCTGAAAAGAACTCTATATTCTGGATTTATAGTTCTTTCTCCTCTTCTAATAATAGCTTTTGAGATACAGCTTCAATCCTCACCTAGCACCCCTTAGTGAAGGGCACCAGAAGAGGTACAAAGTTTAGAAGTAGAAAGGAAATGAGTGTGCAATAATGTCCCTTGTTGCTAATTTGAGCTTTATGCTTAATGGAAATAATATAAAAAGCATAGTGAAAATAGGAGCATTTTCAAGTACATGGAATTACTTGATAATGCTTGATAAATGATGATGATGACAATGAAGATGATGATGACAGCTGACATTTCCTGCACACTTATTAGTTCCAGCCAATATGCTCAGCACTTCATAAGCATTATCTTAACCAAAACACCTCAGGAAGTAGGCATTACTGTGTTACTGTCCTTTAACAAAGGACAAAAGGGAGATTTGGGGTTTGTTTTTTGTTGTTGTTGTTTCCGTCCAAGGTAATTCTGTCAAGAAAAGGCCAGGTCGAGTTAGGAAGATAAATCTCCTGATAGGTTCTTAGCCTTACATGTGATTCTAGTCATTGCATATTTAGAATTCAGACCCTAAAAGAGGTCTAGCAGTTAGCTTGATAGAATTACAAATTTTAAAATAGTTATGGCCAGACTTGTATTAAGACCCTTTAAATCATATAAATTATCTATAATTATCTAAGAGCAATAGCCTACCAAGGATAAGAGTTCTGATAATTATTCATCAAATATGAAGATATCATAAAAAGAAAGGAAGGTCTCCCCTTCAATCTCTTGAGAGGTTTAAAGAAGGTGGAATTTTTCACAAGGTAATCTCTCCCCTATTCTTTTTCATGAATTTATAAATAATCTAAGGTACACATGCATGCCTATCTTCCATCAGAAACTTGAAAACTCTATCATTGATTACTAGTTCCTCTAATTCAAGGCCATATGTATAAACAATTTAGAGTATACTATATTTTGGCTAAATATAATAATGATCCTCCTTCTATTCGCCATATTTATAGCTCCTACTGTTCTATACCCTTGAACCCAAACCACACTGAGATTAAACCATTTTCACTGAAGACTCTGAAGCAAGAAAATCAAAACAGAACACACTGGATGTGCTTGCAATTTCAACCACAACTCCTACTCCACCTTAAATAGAATGGACTGCTTTCTCGTGGAAAAATAAGATTACTGGCAAAGTTAGAAGCACAAAAAACAATAACTTATAAGGGAAACTGTTCACTAGCAGGGTTCCTTTGCAACAGATTTTAATTGGGAGAAAAATAGAGCAAATTCCAGAATAATCTAGTCTCTACAGCATTTATTTTGGGTCTAAAGAAAATGACGTCATTATAGGGTTAGGATCCGAAACAACTGTTCCATACAAAACCGGTTACAATGACCAGTTCATTCCAAATTGGTGGGAAAAGCTCTGCACTAAAGTCTAGAAATGTACAGCCATGGATGGCTCAAAACATGTCATATGAGTTCACAAACTAGTCTAGATTTTCTAAAACCTTGTTATTTAAATAGAACAAACTTTTAACTTGAGGGTAAATTTGTTCTAAAGGGAAAAAAAAGCTAGAGGTAAAAATATGATATATAGTAAATTAGAATATTTCTTCAAAAGCAAATAGTATCTTTTACCATTACTCTTCTAACCTGAGATTATATTACACATAGAAGACTGGCACATCTATACAGATATTATCTTAAAAAGGACAGGGCAAGGAGAGGCTGCCACCTCAGCAGTAAGCTGGAGAAATCTTGCAATCTGCTGGAGTAGCTGCCCCATGGGCCTTTGGCACCTGCACCATTCCACTGACATTGCCCTGTTTGTGGTCCCAGAGTTAGTGACACAGGAAGGGTGGCAACCATCCTCAGTCATCATTTCAAGGGGATAGGACAGGGCTTCGGGAGGCAGGTACTTCCAAGCTAAGAGAGTTCTGTAACTACCACACAACACTCTCTTAGTTGTGTCAGTCACACAGGTGGGGACTACTTAAGCCCTCAGACTCCCTCCTCATCTTCCCTTTGCACATCTCATTACTAGATCAGTTAGGAAATGGCAGAAGAGAAAAACACAAATAAATCAAACTAGTCTAAGAGTCTGACAAGAGAGAGAAACTATGGAAACTATTGTTTTGAATAAACATATACAGTATAGGTAAATGAAATCCTTTCTTCTGCTGACCGATAGCATAAATAACTAAATGTGATAGTAATAATCTCCACTCATATTGATACCCTTCACTTAAGTCAGTGGTATGAGCCTAAACAAAAACGTTCTCCAAGACTGGGAAGAGTGGTTAGTATCCCTCACTAAGAGAGGATGCATTTTAAAGTTAGGACAATCTACCAACTCTGAAGTTGCCCTGTGGTACTGAAAAAAGTAAAAATAGGAAAAATTGATCTTCAGATCTCCTAATGACCAGAAAATATTCTTAATAAGCCATTCAATGCATGGACTCAACTTTATCAATCAGAATACAAATGTTTTGATTGGCATTATCATTATCAAGAAGGCAAAGGCAAACAATTCCCTGATGAAACACTGATGCTCCCTTGCTAAACTTCACCTTAGGGTTCAAAAACATAAGTAGGTCCTTCAACCTGGATATCAACAGACATTTGTTATAAGCTTGAACAACGAATGTCCTTGAGGCTTTTGTTGAAGAAAAAACAAAGAGAAAGGGAGATCAGTAGAACAGTTTCTATGATCCCGTGGAGGGAGACATTTTCCTTGTGAAGGTACAGATAGTTCAAAAGTTCTGCCACTACTACGAGAAAAATTCAGGTAACCATTCATGTTTCTGGGAGGCTGTCCTCCTCACAGAGAGAGCCTCAGGCTGCTAATATTTCCATAAATGCTAAAATCAGTATAATAACAAAAAAGAAGAATCAAGTTTAAAACACCGTGGTAACCTGGACTTAGCAGCGTACAAAAATTAAAAGACAGGTTCCCTTCAAGGGGATAGAAAGCTCTATACAAGGCATCAGAAGAATTTGACTGTTCTTACTCTTCTTTTTCCTCACTGCCACTCCTTTCTCGTAGTCCCACAAATGAAGAAGAAATTACAGGGTCATGGCATGTTGGCTCTGGAAAAAACACTATATATTGCCTAGCGCAACTGCCTAATTTTATAGGCAAGATCAGCTCAGAAATGGGTGACACGCCCAGAGCCACAGAGCTAATGTGAAGTACTAGGAAAAAAACAGTCTCCCAACTGCCAGCTCCATACTTCTTCAGTTCAAAGGGGAGAGAATTTTTCTCCTAAATGCAGGGGATACAATATCCATACACTGGATAACTAAGAACCGAGAGAGCAGTACATGGACTCTAACCTCCTACATTATGGTCTCATTTCAGCTGCTGTGAGTCATACTTCTGCTTTCATGGGAGAAACAAGGACTCTGAGAAGGGATAAAGAATGCAATGATCAGTCACTTCCTTCAGCCAAGAAAAGGAAAATTCTAATGCCTTCCTATCTCTGGGCTCACCTTCCTAGGAGAGTGCATTTGGGGTTTCAAAATAAGTATTTATCAGTCAACTCAGACAGAAAAAGGTAACAGGTGGATGCTGCTTCCATGGAAGAACAATGCAAAAGTAAAGCTGTGTACACAGCCCAAAACAGACCACAAAAGAATGGAAAACAGCCTCTACCTCCACGTGGTCTCCATCTCATCAATGCTATGCAACACAATGCTATATAATGTAAGATTTAGTTATTGCTAATTCTTGGTGTTATTCTACCTGCTCCAATTCCACAGTCTCCTCATTGTTTTCGATTTGTTCTTGTATAGAAGATTCTAATTTATCACAAAGAGTTAATCTAAGAAGCCAGAATTAGTATGTTTTCATAGAGTCAAATAATAGATTTTTGGAGTTGGAAATACACCTTATAAATTATTTAATCTAATTTTATTTTCCAGATGAGTAAATGAAGAGAGAGGTTAAGAATTTAGATACAGGCAGGGGCACCAGATTGGCTCAAGGTCATGATCTCACAGTTAATGGGATCAAGCCCAGCACTGGGCTCAGGGCTGACAGCTTAGAACCTACGTGGGATTCTCTGTCTGTCTCTCTCTCTCTCTGCCCCTCTCCTGATGGTGCATGTACTCTCTCTCAAAAATAAACATTAAAAAAAAAAAAAAAAAAAGATTTTAGATACACAGAGAAAAAGGGCCAGAGCCCAAGTCTTTCAACTCCTAGCACAACACTCTTCCTACAACCACTTGCATCACCAGCAGACACAGTATGACTACAGATGTCAGACAGGTCTGGAAGCAACCCCTGGGCTCATCAGAGTCTCAATGGTCTTAGATGTGCAATGGCCACAGCAACTTAAAGTTCCTGTCCATCAGTGGCTACTGAGGCTTAGCAAGATAAGAATGTGGACTGGAGAAACAACAGGGGAGACATGAGCAAGGTTAAGTATTCAGAGAAATAAAAAGATCCCATGACAACTTGAATTCTAAGGATAGAGGAGATAGGAAGACAGAGGAAGGAAAGTAGGGAGGAAGAAACATGCTATCAAAAAAGCAAGTGAAAAGAATGGCATCAGAGCACAAAAAGGATAGCTAGTGGCCATATAATATACAGTATTTTGAAGGGGGAAAAAAATCCCTAAATCCTTTTATTTTTTTCACAATGAGACTTTCTCTGTAAGTTGTTTAAGAAGTTTACCTAATCCAATTTTTAACCAACTAGATGTACAGTTACAGCACACTGCTGTCTTCAGGTATATTTTCATAAAACTGAGTATAACACAAGATAAATATTGCTTCTGCACGAGCTAACCACGGGTGGATTTTAATACAGAACACATATTTTGGGCAGGGCAACCCCACCCTTGGCTCACAGCCTAGCTTCTGCAGATGAATCTTTCAGCCTATTGCCAGAGCTGGCCCCATGGCTGTGTGGCCCTGAGACCTCCCAAGAAGACCTCAGTGCCACAGGAAGAGATACTGCTGACTCAGGAGATGATCTAAGGCACTTTGAGGCAACCACATGAAGCCAGGCATGAAGCTAAGAATCAGTATGTAGCAATGTTGGCGTTTCAGACATCTATGGACTGCAGCTCAAATGTAAGTGCTATATATTCATTCTCTCTCATGTTAGGATATTTCTGAGCAGCCTTTTGTGTGTAATAGTGGGTGCCTATTTTGTTCAACGTAAATTTCCCATGAAATATTTTAATAAAAATGTTTTTCTCCTTAAAAAAAAAAAGTTATTTTCAAAGGATTAGGCTGTGAAATCCATATTGCTTACCAAGGAGGAGCCTCAGAATGATCAAATTACCAGTACCCTACAGAGAAGGTGGGCAGTTTCTTGTTACATTAAAATATGCCAATATTTTTTGGCTCTGTGTCAGGTGGATATTTGGTTCCCTCATTTTTAAGCTTAAGAAAATACCCAGAAATTTCCATGGTAAATTCAAAGTCATAGTCAAGAATGGGACACACCAGCTTCCCAAGATCAAGATGCCAGAAAATGCAAAGCCAAACCTATCTTATACTGACTTAGTCCTTAGGTTTATTCTTCATTACCTTCTAAAACTGTTGGTCATATCCCCACCTCCAGTCCTGAAGCAGCCCTTATACATCTGACATTTAGTAGGCATTGATCTGCTTTGCACAAAGTTTATCTGAGATCCCAACCTCTGGGTAAAATTAGCAAGAAGTGTGAAATGTTGATGAACAGAATCTCTCTCCTTATATTGCAAATGGAAGGGTCTACAACAGAAATAAATCCTAGAACACATGGTCCTATACTTGGGCTACTCAGCCAATCACATAAGAAATCTGAAAAAAACAAAAACAAAACAAAAAAAACCACTGCCTTTTAAAGTCACGAATCCTGGAATTCTTTAGCTGAATTGTTTAAATAAGGGCACTTTCCATGGGTCTCTGACAGTTGACTCAGCTGACCAAGGAACTCACTAAATACAAAAGTTACTGTCTACACAATGACTACCTCATGTTACTCAGGCCCATCCTAAGCCTTCTGATTTATGTACCACAGAGATAGTTTTTACCTGTTTTTTGTTTGTTTCTTTGTTTATCTTTTAGCAGCAAAACACTGAAGAAATACAAATGTTTCCCTATTATTCCATCACTTAGAAATGCACTCTTGTCCTGGGAAAGCAAGACTAAAATGTCCACACATGATAAATGTGTACCTTTAGTCAACAAGATTTAGATAAAGAACTTAAGAAACCAGGATGGATGAACAGTACTGTGGACCAAGCCACAGCAATGCAAGCATCTCACATACAACCTTGCAAAAGGCCCCTCCTCTGCCCTGAAAGGATTATTGCCTCCAGCTCAAACAATATTCGTTCTTCATTTCTTCGCATGGTGGCATCTTTATTTCAGCTACTACCAGCCAGGACATCCTTTTTCTCTCTCTTCCTTCAGGTACTCAGCTCCCATAACAACTGATCTGAGATATGGAAGCCCTGACCAAAGATGTCTAGTTCTAGATGTCTACAAAGCAGAGCATGTCAAGGTCAGTGGGTCATGGGCTGGACAAGAGAATACTCACTCCTAACAACCTGCCATCCTTAAAGGGCTTTGATTATATTTAAGTCTCACAAGTCAGCACAGTGCCCCTCAAGCTGGTGTTTAGCCTCATTACTCATTTGTCTTATCTTTTTGAAGATAACTGTCCTAAGTTGTTTAAAAGAGGAAGCAAGAATTGGTAAAAATAATGGATATAATAAGATAGAGGAAAGACAGAAAAAAGAAGATATCTAGTCACTATCTCCATCCCACATATAATAGTTTTCTGTCCAACTGCCTTTGTTTCACAGATTAGAAAACTAAGAGAACAAGAGAGGAAGGGACTCTTCCTTCCCAGGTCTCACAATTACTAGCAGAGTTGGGCCAGTGGAGATGCTCCGGCCTCAGTTCTCAGTTTTTCTCTGCTAAAAAGTAGGGTCTTAATAAAGACCAGCTGGATCAACAAAAGGGAGTGGCTTACTTAAGAACATTCTGAGGACAGAAATTATATTGCCTTCCCCCTTTCTGAATGTAGGCTTATGGAGCATTCAACAGCAGATGGGACAAACCACGTTCACATAGAGGTAGGCTCAAGTCCAATGACACCAAATACTAGTCAGCTACACCATTCCTCCTGCTCCAAGGCACAGACAGTTCAGTATACCTAAGCCAATTAAGAGGAATAAGCCAGTTCTTTCAAAAATTGATTATTAAGAAAAACAAATTTAAAAATCCACAGAGCACTTTGGAGTCTATCTAGAACTTTGATATGCACTGTTGTATCTGACCCTCACAAGAGTCCGATTTTCCAAGTAAAAACAGAGAACCAAAGAAACATTGCCCCGGCTGACAGCTGGTAAGCAGCAAGGCTGGGAGTTGAGCCCGTATCTTCCATCTCCATATTCAGTGCACCTACTTGTATACTACCTCCACCCAATGTTATTAATGACAAAAAGCCAAGCACAACAGTAGCTCAAAGGGCTGACTGAACCACACCCTCTAGCCAGCTAAATAATGACTAAAATCCTTGCTGGAACCCAAAACAGGCTCTGCCTCCCCAGAATTTCAAGACTGAACATTTTCACAGTAGGTTCAGACCCAGGCATCTGAGAGAACCCCAGTGCCTTGCTATCCGGCATGAACTCTGTCCTGATCCACGAATCACACGAGTGTGGCCAGAGCAGGACCTGACAAATGCATTGGGCCCTTGATGACACAACCCAGCTGTGCAGGCAGGTTCCCTACAAGTGAGCTTCCAAACATTCCAAACATTGTGCTGCAGAACTGAAGGGAGGAAATGAGCTGCAGAGGGAGCTGGCAAATCTGACACAACCTTCCATTCCACATTTGCACTTTTGCACCAGTAAAGCAGTTTAAAATAGGCTCCCCGAGGGTGGCACAGACCATGCCTTCAAGAATACACTAGAAACCATCAAGAGGTTCTGAGAAGTGGGAACAGAGTGGGAATAGAGAACTTCAATTTCAATTCTTACCATTGCCACATATTCCTTTCATATTTTTGAAAACTAGTTCAAAATTAAATTTAAAATCTATAATGACTGCACTGGAAAGTCATGGAGGCAAACAGAAAACCTGACACTAGATGAAGTAAACTAATACACAAGGAAAGAATTTTAAACAAAAGCTTTGGAAACACTGATCTAGACATGCGACCTTTATAAAGCAAAACAGGGGAAAGAGACTCATGTACAATTTTATGTACATATTTCACAGTAATACAAGAAATAGAGTTATTTTTTGAGGAGCAAAAAAATTGTTACTACTTAGTACTTTGTGCTAGGCATTCTACCTTATTTAATCTCAATAACCATGGAAGAAATGATATTATCCACAAGTTATAGTTCAGGAAACAGAAATTAAGCAGCTTCAAAGAGCTGCACGGCTACTAACTCCTGGGGCATAAAGACAGAAAGGGCCAAGCTGTAAATAAAGATAAACCCTGTAAGAACAGCCACTACTGCATGGCAAAAGACAATCTGCACCTATGGAGAGAACACAGAAAGGAATGGTTTGATTTTGACAATCATTTTAGCTGTACTCCTATTGTGGGTCATATTCCTCCTATGAGGTCCCTATGTGGGCAGTGCTGGGCTCCACATTCAGAGATGATGGAACTGAGACACTATCAGTAGGACATGAGCATACCGAAGTTTTCACAAAGTGTTGATGGATTTGTACTAATCTACCCATTTTTCTCTCTTAGCCCTCCTTGACATCCAAGGCTCCATTTGAGAGATGACTGATGGCGCAGCGGGGGGCTGCCTGCCACGGTACCATGGGGCACAAGGCACTACCCAGAACCCTGCCACATGTACAGTGTGAGCATACATACCCACAACTCCACATTCATTACCACCATTCTCTAAGGTCTAAGTCCTCTTACATGCCTGATATAAGGAAGAACACCTTAAAAATAACGATAGCCAAAGTTTATTAGTATTTACTGAGCTTTTATTACTGCAGGAGAAATTCTGCAAAGTGCATCCCATGCACTGCACTTCAGTCAATCTTCACAACCACCACCTCTCAGGCCAGGTGATATCACCATGTCTAGGTCATGTACGAAGAAACTGCCATTAAAGAGTGGTTAAGTAACTTACTAGAGGTCAAACGGTAAGAAGTAGAGCTAAAACTCAATCAGTGAGCCTATAATTCCCAAGTCCAGGCTCATAACCACTCTGCCTCTCACAAAATATGTTTCACGTCCTTTTCTTCAACCATTCTCTTTGTCCTTTATTATTAACGCTACAGAACAAAATATCCAATTAGAAAGAGGCATTTTTTATATCAGTGGGCTATGTAAGATAAATGGCATAAAATACTGGAAATATAAATTTAAAATTATGAACTTAAACTCTAATCAAGGCAAGAAATTTCAATATATCCCATACATACTCACCAACACCTCTATTAGAATCAGCTAATTGTCCTGAACAAACACTAGGGTCCTCACAGACTCTTGGCTGTTCATGAGCCCTTTAACCCCAAGCATCTCAAGAAGGGATAAAATACCAACACAATGGGCTCAAGCTCCCTTCTTTACCACTGCTGACCTTATTTATGTCTTGAACTTGTCTGTGCCTATTGAATATGAAAAAAGAGAAGACTTCCCAGAGATAAACTGTGAAGCTAAAAATCCCCTCAGTTCCAAAAATAAAATAATAATAATAATAATAATTCTCAATGCCTTTTTTCTTTAGAAAACCGGATACCCTTTGAAGTTTCAAACCTAATGCTAAATTCTATGACGAATCATGTTTCTATACTAACAGCACAACCAACTTTCCCTTAGAGCAGTCATACACCAAAATAAGAATGACAGCCTTGCACAGTTGTCAGATGGACCCCACTAAATGATCAAGTTCAAACTGGGAACCTTCCAATGCCTGTACGCAGTTTCACAAAAAATAGCTGAAATTAACACAACTACAGTTTAGGAGCACCAAGCAGTATCTAACCACCTCCAAGAACAACACAATTCTGTTAAAGGAAAAAATCACAACATGCCCAAATATTACAGACCCTGTAACAAATAACACCCTCTTCATTTCTGTCAGCCTCATTTAAAAAACAATATATATGAATTATCATTTTCCTAAGTTTCTAAGACTTTCTTACCATTCTTTCCAGTTTAAAATCCAAGGTATTTTCTGTAACTGCAATTATTTATAATCCAGTACTGCCCAGGACAGGACAAAGAAAATAAACTGAATTCCAGTTACCTCCGTCAGCAAAGAGTCTGCCCATAATTTTGTGAGGAATACAAAGAACATTCTCCTGTTCCATCTGTTCAGCAAACCTTCATCTTCAGCAAAGGCTCTTTTAATGTACTTCTATAGCTGCTCCTGTTGTAAGTACAAACTGCTACACACTGACTCTGCAGTGACATTCTCCCAGAATGCTACGTCCCTCAGGGGCTGAGGGATAAGAACTTGAAAGAAGTTACAGGAGAACTCCCCCCACCCCCTCCACTTAGCCTCAACAGGCAGCTTCCCTCCAAGAGATCGGCTTCAAAAGTCCAGACCCAGTGAAGTCACACATGACCTCACAAACCTCCAACTTAACTCTTCAGAAGCCAGACGGCAAGCTGACAACAGGGAGAAAGGACAACTGTCTTAGTTGATTTGGAGTGGTTGCTCTTATGGGAGAAAGAGAAGTTTGTCCAACATAATTTTAAAAAATAAAAAAAAAGAAAGTAATATCAGCATTGTTCTTCCATAATAACACTAGGTTTCTGAAGCACTGTTTTTGAAGACTCTAAGTTCTTGCAGCACACACATACTGGACCTAAAAGAATGACTGAAAGAGGGAATACAACCTAATCCACTTAGATTTTATAAAATTCACACTTAATCTTATGTGATCTGTGTTTTCCTATTTTTATTTCTACTTTTGTTTCTCCTTTACTGCTATCGTTGAAATTAAGCATTCATTTTCCCTGTTCAAGTTCTGTTTCTTCAGACAACCAGAGGTGGACAGGCAACACTCACAGCTGTCAGACACAGCAGCGACTGCCTGCAGATGCATCCAAGAAACCAGGAACTATAGGAGTCCCATAGAAAGGCCAGCCAGCAGACCCAACCAATGGATAGCAGAGGCTGCATCCAGTGCCCCGAAAGGGAAAGGAAACTCGTGTTTTACTTCATTCTGTTTCTCATGTTTTTTCTTTGGACACCAGCTGTTTTTGTTGAGATAATGGAATTATAAGGATCAGGAGGTAGAATAAGTAAAAATTACTTTATAAACAGAAGTAGATAAAATTACATTCTCTCAAAGAAAATGTAATATGACCTTTCAAGAATGCCTTGATTCACCCAGAAAATGATTACAACTTATTGTCCAGCAATTGTATTCCTAAATATATACCAAGCCTAAAGAAACTCCCCCATAAGTGCACAAGAAACAACAATTAGAATGTTCACTACCAGGTCATTTGAGATAACAAAAATACAAGGCGGCCAAAGTGTTCGTAAATAGGAAAATGGAAAAATATAGTATACATTCATGTAATGAATACTATACAGCAAATTAATAAAGTAGGACTTTATGAATCAGTAATAATGAATTTGAAAAAAAGCAAAAAGTTACCAAAGGAAAGAAGAAAGTAACAAGTATATAAAGTCTAAAAACATGAAGATACTACCTAGTGTCTCCAGGTGTACACTTGTATAGGAATCTGTAGCCAAACACCCACAGGCCAAGGTTACCTTAAGGAAGAGAAAGAGCGGAATGGGAAGAGGGAGGCATTCACAGGAGTTGGCAATTCATCTGCAATGTTTCTTTCCTAAATTGGCTGGTGAGATCACAAGTGTTTATTATTTTCCATACCCTTGGGATGCCTAAAATGTTTCAGAAGTTGTAAAATGTCAACTGCATAATGCCTGCCTTTGAGCACAGCAGCACCTGTTCAGTCGGAAAGATTAACAGAAGAGGCAGGGAGGTTTACATCCCCTCAGCTCCCAACTCTCAAGTCCCCAAATCCAAGCAGCTGTTAATAATTCTGCCTCAGTTTGGCTCTGTCTGGACAGTCACCCTGCCCACTTCCCGCCACAATCATTTACACACATCCACTTCTGCCTTCAAAACCCACCACAGAGGTGCCTAGCTGCCTCAGCTGGTTAAGTGCCCAACTTCGGTTCGGGTCATGATCTCACGGTTCGTGGGTTTGAGCTGCACATCAGGCTCTGTGCTGACAGCTCAGAGCCTGGAGCTTGCTTCATATTCTGTGTGTGTGTCTCTCTCTGCCCCTTCCCCCACTCTGTCTCTCACTGTCTCTCTCTCTCTCAAAAATAAATAGGCATTAAAAAAAAAAAACATAAAGCAACACTTCCAGGAGGACCTCCACGACACCTGCTGGAAGTAGCCTCAGCCTCAGACCTTTACTGTCTGGCTCTCTAGGCCTTGTAGTAAAATTACTTGTGAAGTTGTCTGCCTCCTCTCTGACGGACACCAGTACCTAGTATAGAGCTGCTGCTAGGTAAGTTCTTTGCCAAACAAAAACCTAGTGTCTAGTATGTGCTGGACCCTGTAACAGAGGTTCTCTGAGTGTCAAGACTAAAGACTTGAGAAGATCATTGTCCATATCTGACTAAGTACATTACAGGATGAATCCTAAAATCATTGTTAAGGGAACTCTTATGGTTTTGCTTTACAACATTCAATACCTTATTTTCTCTTTACTAAAAAGTTTATATTACTACTCTTGACTAAAAAATGTCACATTCTTTGTGTTGTAGTGGAGCTGCTAAATAAAGACAGTAAAACAAATGGTCATTAAAAATCCTCATCTTCAAGTAATTGAAGGCTCTTAGAATAATAATAATATTATTATTATTATTATTATAGATATACAACATCCTAAATTGATCTGGCCACAAAAAAGTTTTAAAGAAAATAGCTCAATCAGTGCTATTGCTGATAATAACAGACAACATATTCTGAGTACTCCATCAAGTGGAAGTAAATTATTATTCCTTTTTCAGGTAAGTTGATGTTTAGGGATATAATTCACCAAAATTTAAGCAAAGCAGTCTGACTTACAAACCCACACTGTTTACTAAGAAACCATATTGTTTCCTAGCAGGAAAATGGATCAACCTCAATTATATTTCTAGAGTAAAGATGGGCACCCCATGATCACTACACCAAAGATGAAACAAGATACCATCACAAGGTTCACTGCCAGCACCACTCACTTACACAAACCGCTGTTAGACTTGTCCCTGCCACTAGAACAGTGACCCTGCTCACCTAAGAAGAGGGACTGTCTTACTTAGCTTTGTATTCTGCCTCTAAACAGTTTCCAGTGTTTCTCAAACTTTAAAGTATTCATGAATAACCTCAGAGTTTGTTAAAATAGTTAAAATACACATTTTGATTGAACAGGTCAGGGGTGAGGTCTGTGGTACACATTTCTTTTTTTTTTTTTTAATATTTTTTAATGTTTTTATTTATTTCTGAGAGAGAGAGACAGCGTGAGCAGGGGAGAGTCAGAGAGGGAGACAAAGAATCTGAAACAGGCTCCAGGCTATGACCTAGCTGTCAGCACAGAGCCCGACGTGAGGCTTGAACCCACGGAACCGTGAGATCATGATCTGAGCGGAAGTCTGCTGCTTAACCGACCGAGCCACCCAGGCGCCCCGGTGGTACACATTTCTTACAACTCCAAGATGAGAGGCTGACAGCCCAAGCTGAACATCAGAATCACCCGGGAATCTTTTTCATAATTTCCTTAACGTTTTATTTACTTTTCAAAGACAGAACAGGAGCGGGAGAAGGGCAGAAAGAGAGGGAGACACAGAATATGAAGCAGGCTCCAGGCTCTGTCGGCACAGAGCCCAATGTGGGGCTCGAACCCATGAACCGTGAGATCATGACCTGAGCCAAAGTCTGACTGAGCCATCCAGGTGCCCCAAACAGTGACAGCTTTAAAAGAGTCCCCACCCAGGTGGGAGTGCCTGGGTGGCTCCCTTGGTTAAGCGACAGACTCTTGGTTTTGCTTCAGGTCATAAGCTCATGATTTGTGAGTTCAAGCTCAGCGTTAATGGTGTGGAGCCTCCTTGGGATTCTTTCTCTCTTCCTCTGTCTCTGTCTGTCTCTGTGTATCTCTGTCTCTCTTTGACCCTTGTATGTATGCTCTCTTTCTCTCTCAAAATAAATAAACGTTAAAGCTATCACTGTCCGGATGTCACCCTCCACCAACAGAATCAGAATCTCTGGAGGTGAAGCATGGGAAGTTGGAATTTTAAAAAGCTCCCTATGTAACTCTAATGTGCAGTCAGGTTACAGAATCCTATTCTAGAGCTTTCCTACTTTAGCTTGGTCCATGGACTGCTGTTCCAGACAAGTCAGTGTCTGTCAAATGTCATTGTTTATGTAGACCACCTGGATATCTTCTAAAAATGCAGATTCTAACTTAGTAGGTCACAGGTGGGGCCTGAGATTCTGCAATTCTAACAGAGTCCCAGATCAACACTGCTAGGATGCAAGGTAGAAAGATTAAAAATCTCAGT
This sequence comes from Crocuta crocuta, assembly GCF_008692635.1. Classification (NCBI taxonomy): domain Eukaryota; kingdom Metazoa; phylum Chordata; class Mammalia; order Carnivora; family Hyaenidae; genus Crocuta; species Crocuta crocuta. The sequence continues at coordinate 1,552,597 of NW_027531880.1, forward strand.
AGTTCAGTGTATGACTTATAAGGGCTTCCTTTAATAATTCTTAATTGAGAGACCAGTAGGACACTACAGATGGAGGTTTGGGCTCAGGCATATGAAATACCATATGGGATGGGGCGCCTGGGTGGCTTAGTCAGTTAAGCGTCCGACTTTCGCTTAGGTCATGATCTCATGGTTCGTGGGTTCAAGCCCCACATCGGGCTCTGTGCTGACTGCCAGCTCAGAGCCTGGAGCCTGTTTCAGTCTGTGACTCCCTCTCTCTCTGACCCTCCCCTGCTCACGCTGTCTCTCTCTCTCTTAGAAATAAATAAAAACATTAAAAAACAAAAAAAAGAAATACCATATGTGTTGTGGGGATTATGAAGTCGAATTATTGATCTAACACTGGTTTAGATGTAGTTTGATATTAATCTTCATTAGCATGCAGGAGAACTTACCATGCACGATGGCCATGATACTGAATATTAAGGCTCCGTTAGGAGCTTGAGCCTATTTAATACACTCTTTACATCAGTTCACAGAAAGCCTATGAGATCCACAGTAGAAAAAGAAAAAAAAAGATAAAGGCACTGAAAATGTACCCACTTTGGGTTTTGATAAATTGGTATTCCTATGTAAAATACCTTCATATAACTTTCTCTTTTTGCTTCCCCAAACAACAAATCTATGGATAATATTCCTCATCCAGTATTGCAAATCTTGTGATAAATGACCTTTGCTTAAAGGAAATGTTGTTTCCTTTGAAAGTTAAAAACTGCACTGATATATGAATAAAAAGATTGCTATATCATCCCAACCAGTTAAAACAGTAACTGCCAATCCAGGACCCATAATTATCCTTGTAATAATATGTATGTCCAATGTCCTTTGTCATAAAGCCTTGGGGTGCCTGGGCATCCAACTCTTAATTTCGGCTCAGGCCATGATCCCAGGGTCATGAAATTGAGTCCCGCATCAGGTCCCGTGCTAAGTGTGGAGTCTGTTTAAGATGCTCTCTCTTTCCCTCCCGCCCTTCTCACCTGCTCTCTCACTCTCTCTCTAAAATAAATTTTAAGAATAAATAAAAACAGTGTTTTCATATGGTCTTTGATAAAAGATCATTCACTTCAGCAAGCATCCCACAACACTCTTCACAGTAGCAATCCAGGGCATTCCTTTAAGTTGTGAACTACAGAATTAGAATGTTTCTAAGAAACCCTATTTCAAATTCAGAATCATTTCCTGAAATCATCACCAATTTATTTAAAAGACACTCAACAAATAGAGCCCCAAATCACCAAGGCCAGCCAGGGCCAGGACTGTCTGAGAAGAATCAGAAGAACATCAGACGACCAGAACACTTAGCTTTTACACTGTTGTCCCTGATAATCAAGGCAATGCTGGAGAAACGAAGTGCAGAAGAGCTGCCAGGAAACTCACCTTGGAGGGCATTTCCTACAAATATAGAATCAGAAAGATGCACAAGCAGCACCCAAGTGCTCCTGTGTGTGCATCTCTGCAGCTGGCCTCAGCACACCCCTCATCACCCAAGAGTTCACTCATGCCCACAGCTGCGAGCCTCACCTCTAAATGGTGACTCCAAAGTCCTGCAGCCAGCCTTCAGTCTCACACTCCCACCAGCACTTCTACATAAAGCACCACTGCTCTCCTAATATTTAGCGTTTAAACTGATCTCACTACTAGCTACTGTCCTACAAACCCTGCCGATCTCCCCAATTCCTACTACTTTCTAGATTTAGTAAATCATCCAAGCTTGAAGTCTCACAATGATTTTGACTCAGGCTGCATGTCCTATATTCAAACATTTGCTAAATCCTTGCATCTTTTTTTCTTTACCAGGCTTTTCTTACCTATTTTCTTATATCCCTTAGACGATTATTCAGATTACTACAAAATGCAAAGTAGGTTTAAAATAAATATCCACAAACTAGAATTTAGCAAATTCTTACAACAAAGCTATAAAATGAGTGGTAAGGTTATTTCCACCTTACCAATAAGGAATCACAAGCTGTCTGGAGCAAAACAAGATGAGGCAGCCAGTAAAAAGGAGGACTTGACCTCCTTGTCTTCTGATCCCAAATTCCCATAATTATGCTACCCTAACACAGAGTGTTGTGCTTTATGAAAAGGAAGCAGTATTTCAGGAAGTCCCATAATAGGTGTACCGGAGAGTTAGAGCTGGGAGGACAGTGCTGGCAGCTCAGGGGCTGATACAGGACTTGAGCTCATGGCAGAGTAGCATGACGACATAAATTTTGATTTATTTATCTTCTGTGATGTACAACACCAGTCATTGTTAAGCTACTTGATTTTCTTTTCTTGAATCCTGCTACCTGACTAATCTCATTTGCTTCTCCTTCCTTTAGCAGATAGGTATTATTCGTTGGATTTTATATGTAGAAAAGTTCTCAGATTTACTGTAATTACTCAAGATCACATACCTAGTAAGTAACTGAGACAGGATTCAAACCCAGATAGGACTGGCTCTGAAACCTAGCACAGCTCCCACCACTCATCATTGAGCAAAGACCCCCTTGTAGTAAATAAAAAAAAACCAAAATCCATTATAAATGCTTGAAAGAAGCTAGAAAGAAAAAAAAATAAGAACCCATTTTCTGCAGAACTAGTTTTCAAACCCAAAAGAAAAGGACTAAAGAGATTACTGGAGCAAGAGCTACCCAATAATAAACCTATGAGACCACAAAGCCTCCTGCTCCTAATGATACAAGAAAAGTCAGAAACTCAATAGACAGCCAGAACTCTAAAGACAACTTCACAGGACCAAAATATTTTCCTCACCCAGCAGCTTAACTAATACTACATTACTTTAATTCTTATTGTAATACTTATAAAGTATATTAAAATCCTGCAGGTTTTAAATTGAAATGTCAAAAACATTTTTGAAATCATACTTCACATGCTTTTTCCTAAACAAACACTAAAGAAAGAGAAAAAGTGAAGAAAAGGGATACTTTTAAATGTCAGCATTCCATTTGAGAAGAGGGAAAAAACAAAAACAAAAACAAAAGGAAGGCCAAAAAACCACAACTATCAAATTCGGAGTAGACCCAAGACTGCCTGAAGCACTCTCCTCAGGCATATCAGTTGCACACTGATGTAATTCACCTCTTCTGCTGTACTCCTCCATATCCTGAGCGGTATCTGAAAGAAAAGCTAGGAAGCTGAGACATAAAATATACCTATTATGCTAAAAAGGTAATTTTAAAAAGCAGTTTTATATATTTCAGAGAATCAAAACAGAGGATCCTGCCATATTACTATATTTGGTATCTCTCTTTTCCTATCTGTCCAAACTCCAGCTCAATAGAAATGGACAATATTCAGCTCTGTTAATGGTCACAGTGACAACATTTGTGCCTTACAGTCTTCGGGTCAGAACTTACTGATTAGAGTTGCAATCATCAGATGATAAGCCAGCAAGGGAGAAGCACTCAGACACAAAGGAACCCATTGGAACATGTACAAACTGTAAGTCTCTAATTATCCTTTCTAATTTTGGAGCCATGTGACTGGACTTCACACAGCACTGCTGACCCCGTCAGCCTGAGTGCTATGTAGCTGACCACAAAGGGAGGAGATGCTCCTCTTTGCTCCTTCATTAAAATATTGTGTTACAATCACAGGGTGAGCTATTTCCTGACAGACATGCAGCTTCCTCACCAACATTCAGTGTTCAGAGCACTTCAGAGCACCTGAGAGAATTTAACTATTCCTGTCCAGATTTATTCCAAGGTCTTAAGAGGTTTTTTCACCTTATAAAGAATGACCTATTTGATACCACAAAGGTATATAATCCTTTAAAAGACAAATAGTGAGCACATGTACTCTTTAAAAATGTCCTTTCCAACTTGATACTAGAATATTACAGATTTGAAATGTTTTCTTCTCTGACTTAAGTGGAGAGAGTAACAGGGAAGAACAATCCTCCTCTGACCACCAATGCATAGCTAAATCCAAGACTGGAAGGTGTTCCTGAGACAGAGAACTAAGTTTTGCAGAAGTGATACAACATCCTCATTATCCTTCCCAGCCACTTGCACCTTTCTTTAAAAAAGCAACACAATAAAGAACAGTGTTATCCTGCATTCAAAAGAAATCACTATCAAATACTGCTACTGAAATCATCTTCTTTTTCTTTTTGTAAAGAGAGAGAGAGAGAGAGAGTGAGCACACCCGAGCTAGGGATGGGGTACAAGGGGAGACAGAGAATCTCAGGCAGGCTCCACACCCNGAGAACAGTGTTATCCTGCATTCAAAAGAAATCACTGTCAAATACTGCTACTGAAATCATCTTCTTTTTGTTTTTGTAAAGAGAGAGAGAGAGAGAGAGAGTGACCACACCCGAGCTAGGGATGGGGTACAAGGGGAGACAGAGAATCTCAGGCAGGCTCCACACCCAGCCCAATGCAGGGCTCAATCTCACGACTGTGAGATCATGACCTGAGCCAAAATCAAGAGAGAGTCAGACACAATCAACTGAGCCACCCAGGTGCCCCTGAAATCATCTTTAATGACAAAGTAAATCATATATTGAAGTAGAAAAGGATTTTAAAATATACCTAGGCAATGCCGAATATACTTTTGTTTTGAAACCAAAATTAAATGGGCTCTGGAGCCTGATTGCCTAGGTTCAAATCCTGGGCATGCAACTTACCATCTGTGTGACTTTGAGTAAGTTACTCAAATGCACTATGCCTCAGTTTCCTCATCTAAAAAATGAGAACATTAATAGCTCCTTTCTCCTAGTTTATTATGAGTATTACGTACCATGTGTTTACTAAATAAAAACTATAAGATGCCTATGATACAAAGTTGTGCTTAGAGACAACCTAAGTAATCTTATAATCTTTTCTACTGACTGACAGCTAACATTTTATACATTAAAATCAATACCTCAACAGAGATGGGCTTAATTTCTTGGTTCAGGTCTAGCTAGAATCAAAGAAGCATTACCAGGAAGACAGTCATATCATCAGTCATTAGTCATATCATTAGTCATATCATCCCCTTTTCTTTGTGCCTTCTAGAGAGTTCACTTCATTCAATAAGGTCAGAGCCGCCCCCCCCAATCCCCCCAGCCCATTGCCAAGGGAACAGGAGAGGCCAGTGAATAGAGAATATTAAGCATGTGCACTTGTTTGACTTATCACTTTCCTTTTACAAATGTCATATTTATTAATAAAACCAGAAAATGTTTTTTCACTTGAATCCTAACACTTTGGCCCTGAGTGCTTGGTTGAGGGAAGTCAATCAGGCTGACTATTGGGCAGTCAGCATTCTAGTCTGGACTTCCTTAACAGGCTCAATAGTCTGTATCCTTACCTCTACAGAAGAAATGTTTTAATGTAAAGGAAATGTTTAAAAGCCTGCTCATTGATTACTTTAAATATTTATGGAGACATGTTTATTAACAATTTGGTAAATTTTTTTCTCAAATTGAACACACACCACCACCAACAATAAGTTCTACCACTACCAACTCAGATTTCTAATTATATAGACATATGTCATGAGAGAAATTAGATTTAGAAGAAGAATAAAGGTATGAGAACAGGCAGCCTAGAATAGCAAATATATCTGGTCTAGGAGTCAGACAATTTGAACTCTGATAAAGGATCTCTCACAGGTAAATCCATCCCACCAAACTGGGACTCAGATTCTTTACTGTAAAACAAGATTATCTAAGGTCCCCTTCAAGCTAAAAAATGTCATAATTCTTCAGCCCACAGTTCTTCTGGTGCTGCAACTTAAGAGCACCAAAAAGAAAGAGAGATAAAGAAAAGCATAAAAGTTATTCCAGTTAGTTCCTTTAAAATTTCTTAAGAAAAATAAATAAATAAAACTTCTTAGATCATTGAGCCCACCCTACGTTTATAACCTGAATAGACAACATATATCATAAAACAAAACCTTTTTCACCTGTAACCACATATTATATTATGCCAACTAGAAGAACACAAATAGAGGTCTGGTCAAGCCACCAGAGGTGTTAAAGGAAGGGAAGAATGACCACCAGTCAGGAATCAACGGAAGAGTATCAGAGCTAGGAGAAGTGTGGCTGACATATCCCTAAGATGCTTCTCATTCATACTGGAATTCAGGGTTTTTTTTTTTTAAGATTTTATTTAAATTCCAGTTAGTTATACAGTGTTAGTGTCAGGTGTACAACTTAGTGATTTAACACTTCCATATGACACCCAGTGCTCATCACAAGTGCACTCCTTAATCCTCATCGCCTAGCTCACTGACCCCTCTACACACCTCCATTCTGGTAACCACCAGACTGTTCTCCATAGTTATGAATCTGTTTCTCAGTTTGTCTTAGAACTGGCCAAGATCATAAGGTTTGACAATGCAAGTAATGAAGCTTTATCTTGAGATGGCCTAAAGTGTACTGTGGTCTAAATCTGAGATGCTAAAATATTCTATAACCTTCTAAATACTTTCATAACTATCTAACTCTGCCCTACTAATAATGACGGGCACCTATGCTGGCCCAATGGTGACTACTTCCTATTCTAAATAAGCAAACCATACCTACGTTTGTTAAACATTTCACCTAATTCCTTTCTGATCTGACTTTCTGATGTTCATCTCTTTTCATTTACTTACTCTCCCTGAAGCTTGGCAGCAAAGCCTCTCAGCCCAAAACACCTCAACTCTCTCATCTATTTTTTGGGTCTGTAATATAAACAACTTCAACTCACCCCAGGAAGTTGGACTGAAGTTTTAATAAAATTATCTGCATGCCTATCCTATTGCATTTTATCTCAACTTGCAGTTATCAGGGATGATGGTGAAACAAAAGCCTNCCCCCCCCCGCCCCGCCCCAAGGGGGAGGACCATGGTCTTCAGAAACACCTTCCCCCTGAGGGATGCCCTTCCCCCTCTACCCCCGAAATAGAGAAAGTCTAAATGTGGACTTGCCAACCAATTCTGACTAACCCTAACTCCTATTTTGTGCCATATGCTGTGCTAGTTGCTTTAATCTATATTAACTCTTTAAATCTCACAGCCACATGGCATACATAACTTCATTTTGCTAAAGTGAGTATCAGAGAAAATAAGTGGCTTGCCCAAGTTATTCAGACTAAGGTTTTTTGCTTTTGAGACTAGTGTTGTTTCATTATGTCACTAGTGACCCAAGAAGGCAATCAACAGCCATTTGGAGGTTTCTTTTCATATGGAAATGCATAGCTTCAATTTATAACACGCCAGTCTTGAATGTATTCACCCAATGAATTATACACCTATGAACTGGTTATAGATAATGCTCAACAGAAAACGAACTGCTTACAAAGAGAGGCTCATTGGAAACCTGTATGATATTGACTTTTTTAAAAAAAGTGCTGACACTTTTTCATACAACTTTAAAATATTTATCTCCTTAAACTCTCCTTTACTTCGCCCAACACACGCACGCGCGCACGCACACACACACACACTTTAATTCAGGAAAATTATATCAAAACTGAATTCATAAAATCATTAACAAGTTTAGCATTCTCTGCCCACTGATAAAGATGTTAAAGGAAAGGTGAATGACACGCAGATAATGAGCAGGAAGAAACGAAATGCTGGATAATCTATAAATAGACAGGGAATAACTAAATGACAGGTAGGGCACATGTAACCTATATAATTTGTCCCAAGTAGACTTAAATCCTAAAGTAGAGAGAGAAAATAAATATTTGTAGTCTTGACTAAGGTATCAGTTCTATCAAGCATCCATATAGCCAGATCTTTCCCATCTGAGGAATAGAAGCCTACCCAACAGAACAGGTCCTCACAGAGCAAAGGCCTAGAAGATACTTTGGTGACCATCTAATCCAACACCCTCAATTTGCAGTTAAGGAATTTCTGGCCTAGTCAAGCAACCTGCTCCAAGTCAACACCCAACATCCATGGCAATACGAAAGCCAACATCTCTCAGTGTTCTTTTCATGGCACCATACCACTGCTACAAAAACTGCACCATGGCAGTTAACACCTACTCATCACCCACAAATATTTGCTCAGGATCCAATTTATATATGGTAATCCAGGAAACACTACCAAATACAATAACCACAGCTTGCCAATTTGGGAAACTGCTAAAGCATACTCTGCCTTCCCCTAAAACCCAAATTATTCTCTACTCACATCATTCACATATATCCACAGAAACTGGCCAAATGGTCTTCAGATATATTCCACTCTCAGATTTCCCAAGGAGAAAATGACACAAAAACCACCACATGAAATTAATGAGAATACAACTAGTACCTTCCCCAGAAAGCAATCCCTGGAGTCCCTTTCGTGTAGATGGATTCACTGTTGTCACTCAGCCCATTGGTGATTCCACTAGAATAACCCATCACTATTCCACCATCTGCAGAGACACTCAGGATGTCTTGCTGTCCGGCCGCTGATGTCCTCTCCAGGAACTGACTGCCTTCTTTAATGCGCTGCTGTATCATTGGAGTGAGGGGCATTTCAAAGCTAAAATAGCTATCAGGTTCTGAATATAATGTCTCCAAAGACTCAGCACTGTAGTATAAGGAAGTGTTGTCCAAAATGGTTTCAAACTGGGAGCTGTACACATCAGTGGAGTCCTCTGTATACCCGGGCCCAAGGACATCATCATCTCCTCCCCTAAAGTGCTCCTCTTGGTCAAGAATCCTGGAAAGGAAATAAGAGTAAAGAATTTCAATATTAGGCTAATGTTCTCTTTATTTTTTCCCTTTCAACCATATAGCCATTTAAGAAAGATAATACTCTATAAAGCTAACAATTATATTCTTTGGGTTCTATCTTAATATATTTGGAAAGGAAGATATCATAGAAACATATTTGGGTTGAAGAACCTCTTAGCATACATGTGCTATCTAAATAATTTGTGTAGTTTCAAACTAGTTTCCTAGTATTTGAATGAAAATATTAAATTCCCATTTTAGCCAACTAAACTCCACAAATTCAAATTTTTAACAGCTACTGTCATCCTTTATTTTAACAGACACAGATAAATACACTCTGTAAACTTAATGGAGTAAAAATACACTAAACTTTCATCAGTCTATTAATACATTCTGATTTAAACAAGACCAACCGCCCTTAAGAGAACGAGAACATTAGAATCCAAGGGCTGCCCCCTGCTGACAACAAGGCAGCACTGCAGAGAGTTTTCATGCCCAAAAATCGACAGTGAATGACCTTTAAAAAACAAAAACGATTTTTTAAAAAACCAACAAGCATGTTTATTGTAAGGCTAACCAAAAGAGTGAAAACATGTAAACAAATTACAATTTAATATACATGGGTGGAGCATCAATTAATTAGTATGCAGCATTGTGTCCAAATATTAAAAATAAACATTAGGATAAATAAGCAAATTTTTTAAAACTCCATAACAGCAAGAGCTCAAGAGTTAGTAAAACCTGGGGCTGAATGCTAGATATGCCAATTACCAGCTATATCACTTTAGAAAACCTTACTTAACCTAAGCCTCAAATTCCTATAAATAGGAATAAAAGTAGAAAACTACCTCATGGGTATCAACAACCCTAGATGTTATGAAGATTTACAATCAACAATACAGGTGTCTTTATTGTTTTTAAATTACAAAGGTCTACCACATACCAAATTGTACTCTGTGTTTATATCTCTTCATGGCTTCTCGCTGTCCATGGAATAAAATGGGAAATTACTCTCCACTTCTTCACACTCATTTCCCACCCCTCTTCCCAAAGCTCCTTACGCTCCAACCACACTGATGGAGTTTCAAATCTTTGAACCTGCCAGAAAGCCTCCATTTCACACAACTCTAGGAAGAGCTCACATAACTAGGCAATCCAGCAGCTCTCCTTTGCACATTTTGTTCCCTCCCTCCCTGGAATATTCTTCCTCCCCATTCTGACTGATTAACTCATATTCATTTCTCAAGTGTCAGCCTACTTATCATTTCCACAGAAAGTCCTCTCCAAGCCACTAACTGAATTTAAATCTTTTTTCTGGTATGTCTCTGTTATTTTCCTTCCCAGAACCTACCACAATTTGTGATCCTATAATTATTAATGTGTTTATGTAGTTAGTGTTTATCTTTAGCAGTAAACTCCATGAAAGCAATGACCACGAGCCATTATCTATTTTGAACATTCTTTTATGCCCAGCATCTAGCAGGGTCAAGAACATCATAGACAATCAAAAACTATCTGTGGAAGAAGGGAGAAAGGAAGAGTGGAATAAATTAATAATATGCACAATAGCAAAAGTATATATCCCAGTGGGACTATAACTACTGAGCCATGTGCCATGTATCAAGGCAGATTTTCTGTGTTAGGAGGGTTGCAGAGGAGAGAGTGGAGAGGAGGAGTCCTGATAACCTTCCTAAAGGAGCATCAAATCCATCTAGGTGGATTTGTTAATTAACTATAAAGGAAAATGTATTTCCTTATACCAAGCAAACAAAAACCCTTAAGCCCTGACACAGAAATTCTCCCACATAAATTATAAAATGTGGTGTTATGAGGACTGATGGACGAAAAGATGCTACAAATTGGAAATGAGAGTACATGAAAAATGACTTTGCCAGAACGAACACCGTATGGTCAAGAAAGCAATGAAAAAAAGTGAAAAAGATGGGTCATGTCTTCCATTTATCCAGGCTCTAAGCTGGTATGGATGTCAGAAATGTATGGAAAAGATCAGGAAAATACCGTATCATGCTAAGTTGACTTATCAGGCCCAAAATCAAAACATATGCTACTTTTAAGAAAGGATTCTCATGTGAATGCACTAGAACAACTGAATTTTAAAGTCTACTTCTGACCTCCTGACCTCCTTTCTAAACCTAGAAAACTGAGGCAGCCCAAACCTTTGTGTTCACACATGCATGCAGTTTGTATACAGGCACTGGTGTTGCATGCAGAAGAAGTGCCTAAGATAGGATATAATGACTACAAGATATGTCAAGAATCAAAATCTTTTCATATTATTAAACAGCTACGGGGTATTTTAGTTACCTTGATGTTGGAAAAGTCGAAACCTGTCAAACATAAAAAGTATCAGACATGGATCCACATGAGTATGGTGTTCACAGTTTCTCTGTAACTCTGCCTCCCCAGTCTATGCCTAATGGATAGCTTTACAACAAGATCCAGCTTCCATTCTATAATAACAAGGACCCAGGATATTATGCTGAGTTCTCATGGCCAAGTACAGGATAAAGGTCTCCTATAATGTGTACTAGGCATCACAGACAGCAGGACGATTGTGGGAGCTCACCTTTCCTTTTCTCTCTCCAGTTCAGGTTTCTTCTCAAGATGTTCCTTGTTTTCCTTTAGGAAGACTTCATCCTCTCCACTCTCAACAAGAGGCAGAGGGGAAAACGTCCCTGAGCTGGTGCCCAGCTTCTCTGATGAAGCTCTCCAGGTTTCATCCCAAACACTCTCAGTCAAACCAACTGAATTATACAAATTAGCACTTGAAATGAGATGGCTTGGCACTCTGGAAAGTTCTCTGCTTTCAGGAGAGGTGGTCCTTTCCAATGAGATCTCAAAATCCACAGGATGCTGTGTCTCTCTTTTCTCCCCTCCTGTCCACAATATTTCCACCCCTTGAAATTCCACATGCTTGACCCGGCCTGGACGTCCCGTGGAGCTACTGTGATCAGGCCTCTCTCTGGAAAAACCAACACTGCCTGCAGAGGTATGGGTCACTGCTGCGCTCCCCAGGGAGGATACAGGACAAGCTGGCTCCTGCTCATGAAGGGCCCCTTTTCTACCATGATTGGTTATCTTGGAAAGCTCTGCCTGAGCTTCTCCAGTTAACAGTACAGTCTGATCCTTCTGGATGCTCAAATAAAAGTTCTCCTCAGTCGTAACTTCGGCTGAAAGAGGTATATCTGGTGCTTTTTCTTGGCCAGCAGGAAATAATTTTTTGGCTCCCTGTTTCTTTGTTTTATGAGGGGTAGTGTCCAGCTCCTTATCCACCTGCTGAACTGAAAAAGTAGAAATAGCATCTTTGTCCAGTACCTTTGTAGCCTGTAATGTTTCTGAAGCTATTCTGGCTTCTGTGGCTTTCAGAGTTGAAATCAAAGAGTCAATGGGTTGTAAACTTTGTTCCTTGAGGTGACTTTGAGAGAGGGACTCTCTGACATCTTTTGGTCCTTCTGTAACACTCTCTAGCCCAGACTGGTGGCCATGAAGAAGCTGGACCCCTGGCTGCCCTTGTGGGCAGCCTGGCAGAGACTCTGTATCGAACACAAGAGATGTTCTTAGGCCTTCTCCACTTTCCTCCATGGTCCCATATTCTGGAAATTCATTTGTGACATTTGGTGGGAGTAAAGTGCTTCCTCCATGATCACCTATGAGTAGAACGGAATGGACACATAACTTGTTTTGAACAATAGGTTCCAATGTATAATAATAAATATCCACACATACTACATACTCAATAATCCTTATTTGATTCTTTCACTGTCTCCTGCCCTCAACTACTCTGCAACACATGCTTCTTGTGACTCTGCTAATGGTCCCTTCCACTTAGCTTACATGAAGGTAGACACAAAGATTTGAGGATAGAAGGAGGCAATCTAATGCCACATGCCATACTTCACCTTCCTTTTGATAAACTCCCACACAGGAAACTCAGTTGCTGCACATGCAAAAAGAGATTGAAATAAAATACCTATCACTTTTCATATACCACACATGAGGTAGTAACTAAAATACTTATATTGGGCATAAAAGCAAATAGCCTTACAATCCAGCCAAAAGTATCTGTGCAGTGCAATCTCTGAGACAGAGCCTCAGAACAAAGATATGATCTATTTAAAGTCAGTAAATACTTTTTCAGCTGGAAGCCTCCCTTTTCACTACTGGATTTCTCGGGAGGGGNTAAGAAGCATTTCTCTGTGAGGGCAGTCTTTGTAATACCTTCGTAAGACAAGACTAAGAGAATATGGATTGCTGAAATTTGAAGAGGGAGCATCTCTTCACATCCTGATTTTGAAAACAAAGATAGTTAAAAACAGTAAGACTCATGGGGCGCCTGGGTGGCTCAGTCGGTTGAGCGTCCGACTTCGGCTCAGGTCATGATCTCGTGGTTNGTCAAAATGGAATAGGATACTTAATGTGTTAAGAAAATTTTCCAGGATCCCAGTTACATAAAATTTAAATGGTGTGTTTTAAGTAGAACCCCAATAAACGAAGCAGTGAAATCAATAATTAGTATATGTTTACCACATTGAACCAAATTTACATTTCCTTACTAAAAACATCAGTCACTGAGAACAATGAAAACATTCTGATGAAGAAAAATTTTAATTGAGAGTTTATAGATACCAGTTACAGTTATATCAACCCCAATATCCAATTTTCTTCCAAACTTGGTTTTGGTTATTTTGTATCAAGAAAATCCTCATCTACACTAGAAATGCAGTGTACTCACTTTGACAACTTCAGTAAAGAAGACATTTGTTGTGTTGTTGTTTTTAAAGCACTGTGAACTACAACCTTCCTATTTAGTGGAATGTAGATAAATGTCTGAATACATACACTGAACAACATTAAAGACTTGATTCCAAGGCATATGCAAAATAAGGTTAACTTGGAAATGTGTTAACAACATATGATATCCCCCAGTATGCAAAATATATGACCAGTAATACATCTGAGAGTATATACTGTTTAATATGCCATTTTTTTAATAATTTGAAATATATTTTTAAAATTAAATTTGAATAAGGTATGGATGGAATCTAAGAAGCATTTCTCTGTGAGGGCAGTATTTGTAATACCTTCATAAGACAAGACTAAGAGAATGTGGATTGCTGAAATTTGAAGAGGGAGCATCTCTTCACATCCTGATTTTGAAAACAAAGATAGTTAAAAACAGTAAGACTCATGGGGCGCCTGGGTGGCTCAGTCGGTTGAGCGTCCGACTTCGGCTCAGGTCATGATCTCGTGGTTCGTGGGTTTGAGTCCCGCATCGGGCTCTGTGCTGACAGCTAGCTCAGAGCCTGGAGCCTGTCTTTGGATTCTGTGTCTCCCTCTCTCTGACCCTCCTCTGCTCATGCTCTCTATCAATCTCTCTCTCTCAAAAATAAATAAAACATTAAAAAATTAAAAAAAAAAAACCAGTAAGATTCCTCTTCCTAGGGCGTATATTGACATTTTTTCCTCTTTTAAGATTCAGTGGTTTGTAATATACTAACAAAATTATATCATTACCACTCTCTAACTCAAGAACATTTCACCAACCCCCCCCCCAAAAAAAACCCATATCCATCAGCTGTCACTCCCCATTGCCCTATCTCCTCAGTCCCTCATAACTACCAATCTTCATTCTTTCTCTTTGGATTTGTGTATTCTGAACATGTCATAAAAATGGAATTATAAATATAATCATTTTGAATCTGGCTTTTTTCACTTAGCACAATGTTTTCAAGGTTTATCCACATTGTGACACATATCAGAACTTCATTCTTTTTTTAGTGCCAAATAATACTCCATTGTATGGATATACCACAGTTTTTTTAACCACTCATCAGTTGATGGACATCTGTGTTGTTTCTACTTTTAGGTTATTAGGAATAATTAACATTTGCATATAAGTTTTTATGTCTACATTTATTTTCAATTTTTGTGGAAATACATCTATGACTGGTATTTCTGTGTCTCATGATAATTCTATGTTTCACATCTGAGAAACTCCCAGTTTTCCAAAGCAACTGCACCATTTTACATTCCTACCAGCAAAGTTTGAGAGTACCATTATTGTCCATCTTTTTTTTTTTTAGCTGTCCTGGTGGGTATGAAATGGTATCTCACTGTGGTTTTGATGTGCATTTCCCTAGTGACTGATACTGAGCATCTCATCATATATAAACTGGTAATTAGCACATTTTCTTTAGAGACCTATCTATTCAGATACTTTGCCCATTTTATAACTCAGTTACTTGTCTTTTTATAATTGAGTTGTAAGAATTCTTTATATATTCTGGACAGAAGCTCTTTATCAGATATATACTTTGCAAATATTTTCTCCCATTCTGTGAGGTGTCTTTCCCTTAGTTAATGGTGTCTTTTGAAACACAAAAGTCTTTAATTTTGTTAAAATAGAATTTATCTACTTTTTTTCATTGCTTATGTTTTTGATGTTATTTATATGTAACAAATCATTGTGCAATCTAATATCACAAAAATTTATTCCTATGTTTTCTTCTAAGAGTTTTACAGTGTTAGCTTCTATATTTAGTACTACATTTAATCCATTTTGAGTTAATTTTTATATATGGTGTGAAGTAGAGACCCAACTTCATTTTTCATGTGGATATCCAGTTGTTCCAACACTATCTGTTGAAAAAACTATTCCTTCTCCCACTTAACTGGCTTGATATTCTTGTAGAAAATTAACTGACCATAAGTTTAAAGGTTTATTTCTGGACTCTCGATTCTACTGCATTCAGTTAGAAGTCTATCTTGTTGCTGGTATTACACCATCTTGATTATTATAGCTCTGTGGAAAGCAAAATTGGGAAGTGTGAGTTCTACTTTATTCACCCTTTTCTAAGTTGTTCTGACTACCCTGGGCCCATTGCATTTCCCATGTGAATTTTAGGATAAGCTTGTCAGCTGAAATTTTGAGAGAGACAGGTGAATCTGTAGAGTACTGGAATCTTAACAATATTACTATTACATTTTTGACCTATACCATAGGCTACCTTTCCATTTATTTAATTTTCTTTAATTTCTTTTAGCAATTTTTTTATCATTTTAAATGTACAAATTTTGCATTACTTTTGTTAAATTTATCCCCCTTGGAATTTTATTCTTTTTGTAACTATTATAAGTAGAATTGTCATTTTTAAAATTTCATTTTCATTTTCCATTGCTAGCACATAGAAATACAATTGGTTACTGTACACTGAACTTACATCTTGTAACCTTGCCAAACTTCTTAAGTTCTAGTATCTTTTCTGTTTATTCCTTAGGATTTCCTCCATACAAAATTATGTCATTCATGAAAATAAATCGTTTTACTTTCTTTTTTTCTTTCTTATCTGGATGTCCTTTATTTATTTTTCTTGCCTATATGCCCTGGCTAACACCTCTATTATAATATCGAAGAAGTAGTAAGAGCAGACAACCTTGTCTTGTCCCTAAATTTAGGAAAAAGCTTTTAATCTCTCACCATCTTCTTAACTTTTCACAAATGCCTTATATCCAGCTGAAGAAAGATCCCTTCTATGCCTAGTCTGTCAAGTGTTTTTATCATGAAATGATATCAAACTCTGTCTAATGTTTTTTCTCATATGGGGTTTGCCTTTTTTTCTAGTAACCATTACTGTATGAATTAATTTTGATACACTGAACCAATCTTGCATCCCTGATTATAATCTCTCAGTGTATAATCCTTTTTATATGTTGCTAGGTTCAGCTTTCTAGTATTTTTGCTGAGCAATACTGGTCTGCAGTTGTCTTGTACTATCTTCGTCTGGTTTTGGTATTAGGGTAATGCTGGTTTCACAAAATGAATAGGGAACTATCCCTATATTGGCACCATTTTACACTTTTTAAAAACATTTTTCACATTTTATACTTTTTAGGCTTTTAACAGTTTTCTCTCTGTTAATTAGTTTCTTCAGGATTTCAAAACTATAAATTTACTGTTAATATGCAATGAAAGAAAATGGTCAATAATCCAAAAAGAAGTTTTTCCTTCTTTAACATAGTAAAAGAGCTTAAAGCAGATAGAGAAGTACTTAGCCCACTTAGTATTTATATCTGAAGGATATATTTCCTTCAGATTTTTAATGTGTTTCATTATTTTTCTAAGCTAAGGCATACCTTTACAAATATTCAAGGATCAAAGAACATAGAATTTCAAAGGTTGAAGGGACTTAAGAATTAATTCAGCCACCTAACATAATTAAGGCAGGCAGTTGAGAAGGCAGGCTCAACTGAATGATGTACTCTACCAACATAAATAAAAATCAGAGCTTGTCTATTCTACCTTCACTATGCTTTACATCCCTCCCTCTCCCTCCGTCTTTATTGGTAATGAGGTACCCTAATATGTGTGTCTTCAAACTTTTCCCTGAAATTTAAAAATCTTCTGAAACAGTTATCCAAAGCCCAGGCTCATTTTCCCATTTTTTCCTAAAACAAAAGTTTATGTTGCTTTCAGTAGTTCTGCACTGCCTAGAGAATAAAGCCTAAAGTCCAAAGTCTTAGATCTAGAAGTGAGGATCCATAACACAGTCCCAATCTATCTTTCTCAAACTATTTTCTTTCTCTTGCTCAATCCCCTTTTCAAATATGTTATACTATTGCTTCTTTAACTGAAGGAGGAGGCAGCATGAACACCTTAAAAAGGTATTCATATACCTTTATATTATTTATATATAAAATTTATATATAAAAATATAATTATTATTATATTTATATATTATACACACACACACACACACACACACAGGAAATAAAGTTAACTATATATACACTATTTTGTCTTTGCTTAACCTCTNCAAGACCTAATTCAAATCCCCCTCTTTCATCTTTCAAGACCAAACTCAAAGCCTTCCTTTAATCACCAGCCCTTATAAGAAGTCACCTCTACTCCTTACAAATGTCAAGAAAATTTTTGCTGTATATTACATACAGTACAAATACATGAAATAAGTGAACATGATATTAGCTCATATTTTAAAACTTTAAAAGGCTACAATTTTTAATCTATCAGAAGTGTTTTAACAAAACTATCCACAGTGACCATTGAAGTCAAACATATATTTAACATCAAAAATATACAAGAATGAAATCTATTTAACAAAGGGAAGAAAAATACACTTTTATCAGTTAAGGGTCTACTTTGTTCTACAGTTTAAACTCCCAACTGTAAAACAACCACTAAAATAAACACTGGCACACTGGTCCAAAGAGAAATGACCACAAAGAAATCAAGAAAAGAGGCCTCAAAGAAATTAAAAAATCTCTCCATTCTATTTTTAATACTTTTCATTAAAATGTATCTCATAAAGGAGATGGCAAATGCCTCAGTTGTGGGCAACAGTGTGTGATATCTTGATATAAAAATTTGGCAACTGATCAAAGAAAGACAAAAGGGAGAAGGGAAAAACCAAACCCCAGGATGACAAATGGTCGGATTTACTATTCCAGTCAGTTCTCCTGCTCTAAGTTTACTGTTCACTTAAGTGCTAATCTAATAAATGTTGTTTACCTTTTAACTAAATAAGGACTAGCATAGACTAAGAGAAATCAATGCTCTGAGAGGCAAGATGACTTGACCAAGGTAAATGAAGTGATGTTCAACAAAGTATTCTAGAAGAATTACAAGTCAGGACTAGATTCCTAGTCTTTTATTTCTCAGGAGTAAATTCCTGGAAAAAAACTAAGAGGCCTCTGAGTTGTCAAACCTTTATTTCTAACAGCAATAATGTTATCAGACACAATAAAGAATGAAAAATCTTTTAGTTGTAGCTCCTGGGTAGAAAGAGCCTTAAAGACCACATGGCTCTTGGTTAGAATGCTCATCACAGAATTCAGCATAGCACCAAACCTTTCAAATAAGACACCTCTTTGTTAGAACGCAAGAGTAGTCTATTTTCACTATTTGCATTTCAGGTCACCATTTGAACTGTATTTGACAACAAACAAAACTTCATACAATATTAATCCTGACCCTTTTATTTGGAATTTCTGATTTATTCCTTATGTTTAAAAATTAGGACTATTTATATTACAATGATTTTTTTTAAAAAGACCAAATTTTTCTTTTACTATAAAGATATTTTTTTCTGCTCCCTTTTGAAACAGGGCCATAGATACTTCCCATTAATACACAGATACTTCCAAAATTCTTTCAAATTCATCAAGCATTTTATTAAATACCTGCTACATACTAAACATAGGAGATTCAAAACTGAATATTGCCAAAGCATGAAAAATCTGTTTAGCATGTTAGAAAAGGTTATTCTGGTAGCATGTGAAGGGACGTACAGGGAAGAATGAGCATAAACAGGCTCAGGAGGGCTACTGGCTATAGCACAGGTGAGGTGATGTGTACCTGAGCCAGGACAAAGGCAGAAGGGATAGAACAAAGACACAGAGGCTTCTACATCTCCCACTCTAGCCAGTATCCATACCCAGTATCTTTACATGCCCTCTGCCCAGCAGTCTCTAACTTCAACATGCTTCCACAAAGCTACTGCTCAGTCTATGCCAATCACTGTGGGCTCTTATACCTAACTTGTTAAAGCTTTTCCTTCACCTCCGTCACTCTGTCTCTATTACTAACGTAAGAATCCAAGTGAATGCTGAAATAGCTATTTCTCCTCCAGAAAGTCTTATTGAATTAGTCTTGCCCAAATTTGGTTTCATATCTGTGACAAAGGGATTTGCTAAGTATAAAAAAAGAACTTTAGCACTTACCTAAATATACTTCACACACTAGTAGAATCTGAATTAATAAGAGTTCATAGCTTTTATGCATTTATTTTTCCCCTTAAAGGAATGAAATGTAGTGTCAAATGTGTAGGTGGGAGGGAAGAGGAGAGAGAAGACCAGCTTTTCACATTCAAGTGAAATATATATACTTTTAGGGGTATCTATTTATATTCCTTTAGGAGTCACCCTTTTCTAATAGGAATAGTATCTGCTGTTTCATGTGTTTGGTCAGATCCCTAATAAATTGTTTCCTGTTGCTTTTCCTGTGATGGACTAAATTCACTAATTTTTTTATTTTTTATTTTAACATAACATAGCAAGAAAGAGATGGAATACTTCTGAATGTTAACAAGATCAATTTCAGGAGTGCTTTGGGTTGTATGTTAAATAGTCATACACTTAGGATACAGGGACAGGGCTGAAATAAAGCAAAAGGGAATAGAAAAAAAAACTTCTACATAAAACTAAAAAGCTTCTTGTTTGGCAAAGAAAATCATTAACAAAATGAAAACACACCCTATTGATTTGGAGAAAATACCTGAAAATCACATATCTGATAAAGAGTTAATATCCAAAATACAAAAAGAACTCGTACAGTTCAATAGCAGGAAAAAAATCCAATTTACAAATGGGCAAAAGTTCCTATTTTTTTCAAATAAGACAAAGAGATGTACATATAGGTACATGAAAAAATGTTCAATATCACTCATCATCAGAGAAATGTAAATCAAAATCACAATGAGGTATCACCTCATACCTTTTAGAATGGCTATTATATTATCAAAAACACAAGAATAACTAGTGTTAAAGAGAATGTGGAAGAAAGGAAACCCCCATGCACTGCTGGTAGAAACGTAAATTGGTCCAGCCACACTGGAAAACAGTATGGTGGCTCTTCAAAAATTTAAAAATAGAACTATCATATAATCCAGCAATTCCACTTCTGGGTATTTATCCAAAAAAAATGAAAATACTAATTTGAAAAGACACAGGCATCCCCATGTTCACTCCAGCATTATTTACAATAGCCAAGATACAGAAATAGCCCATGTACACATGGCTGGATGAATGAATAAAGAAAAACAGACACACACGCGCGCGCACACACACACACACACAGAAATATTATTCAGCCATAAAAAAAGAAGGAAATCTTGCAATAAGACCTGCAATAACATGGATACATCTTGAGGGTATTATGCTAAGTGAAATAAATCAGAGGAAGACAAATACCATATGATCCTATTTACATGTGGAAATCTAAAAACAGCAACAAGGGGCACCTGGGTGGCTCAGTAAGTTAAACCTCCACGTCTTGATCTCAGCTAGGTCTTGATCTCAGGGTCATGAAGTAAAGCTCTGCATTGAGCTCCACGCTGGGCGTGAAGCCTATTTGAATGAGAGAGAGAATGAATGAATGAATGAATGAATGAATAATAGCAATAAATAAAGTAAGTAAATAAATATAGATAGATACATGGATGGACAGACAGACAGGTAAGTAAAAAATAGCAACAGCAACAAAGCTCATAGACAGGAAATGACCGGTTATTGCCAGAGGCAGGGGGTGGGGGTTAGGTGAAATGGGTTAAGGGGGAGTGTCAAAAGGCATAAACTGTCAGTTGCAAAATAAATCAATCACTGAGAGGTAATGTGTAGTATAGTGATTATAATTAACAATATAATATCACGTATTTCAACGCTGCTCAGAGTAGAACCTAAAATTCCTCATCACAAGAAAAAAAAGTTATAACTATGTATGGTGATGGATGTTAACTAGACTTACTACTGCAATTATTTTGCAATATATAAATATCAAATTGTTATACACTTGAAACTAATATAATGTTATAACAATTATACCTCATTTAAAAACAAAAAAACTGTTTTTCTTCAAATCATGAGGAAATGACTCTGCTCCATATGATGGGCTTCAGAAAGACTGTGGCCTTCTAAGAACCATCCTAATTGAGGACCAGTAAATGAAATGGATTTTCTCCCATTCTGGCTAGCAAACTCCTTGAAATGGTCAAAGGAAAAAAGTAAAACTGTTTGGCAAATCTGCTGCAGACTAGGATACAGGAAGCTGAAATGTGAAGCAAAAAATTTATCACGAGGGATTCTGAGAAACATGATGAAGGTCTCCCAAGAGAATATGACTATTAAGTCTATGCCTAGAGCCCCAGAAGAACCATAATTATGAATTCTATACATATACATACCATACAAATTGGACCCAGTCATTTTTAAAAAGGAGTTCTTTGGTTTTGTTTTGTCCTGTTTTTGTTTTGTTACCATGAGATTATAAACTACAAAAGGCTCGAACTTTGCTTATTTTGCCATTATATCCCCAGAGCCTAGAACATTAGTACCTAGTAAAATGGATGTATTTGTTGGGTCAATGGATTAATGAAGAATGTTATAACCATCAGAATACCATTTAATAGAACCTCAAAACAGAAACAAAAAGAAACCTTCTAAAACACAAGCAAAATACCACATGTCAGTGCCATCTACCTTCTGTCCCCTCCTCCCAAATACAGGCTTAAACAGAATGCTGGAAACATGGGGATCCTTCCTAACACTACAGCTAGCTAATTCTTCCATTTGCTCACCCAGCATTTACTGTGCACCAAGTATGTGGTGAGAACTGGAAAACGGAGCAACAAACAAGGCCAACAAAACACGGCTTTTGCCATCAGGGAGCTTACAATCCAGCAACTCCATCTGTATATACTTGTCTATTGCAGACAAAGTTCAGGCAGTGGTAAAATTAAGGGGAGACAATCTTGTCCACAGTTCCAGATTTCAACATGATCCTACAGGGGCTATTACCATTAAGAATAAATTTCTCAATCGATTATCTTACTCTAAATGCCATGCTATCCCATATGTTACCCACAGCCACATATGGCTATTTAAATTTAAAATAATTAAAATTAAATAAAATTGAAAATCTAGTGTTCAATACCATATGTAGTTAGTGGCTACCATATTGCACCACACAGATATAGAACATTTTTCTGTGATCATAGAAAATTCTATTTGAAAGCACTGTCCTAGAATCTTCATACTCAGTGTGTAGCTTTGGGACAGCAGCACAGATACCAGCCAGCAGTTTGTTAAAAATGCAGACTCAGGTACCATCCTAAACCTTCCTATCAGAATCTATATTTCTAAAAGGAACCTCAGGTAATATGTACACACATTAAAGTATGAGAAGCACTTCACCATAGTACTACAACAATATCCAAAAGTTGTTCTGACTACATTTAAAAAGCTACTTTTTTTATTCTAAAAGATAACTCGAAGAATTCCTACCTCCTAACTAAAAAATCCAACTGTTGAAATAGACAAGTAAAAAAAGCATACAGTCTCTCATTCCTACCAAGAGAAAGGCTTGCTCACTCTGATCTGGGTTTGCCCTCCAATTATGCTGGAATTCTCAAGAGAGGAAGAGAACAGGCTCTACTGTGACATAATCTCTTCTTTATTTTACAACTCATAGTAAATTTCTTGCACAATGGTCATGACTCAATTCTACTTAAGCAAAAAGACCATAAAATCCTAAAATAATGCAAATATAAACTTGAGCATTGTAAATACCTGTATGTTAACATCTGTACATAGCATTAATAAAATAACATTAGAACTTAAAGGAAAGGGGCTGAGGGAAAGGTAAGCTTTTCAATTTTTAAAACAGGGGTTTATCTCACACTTTTAATGTACATGTCATTGGATATATTACTTGTAAAATAAAAACACATGGGCAAATTCATTTTAATGAGGTACTTCCGAGAGTGCACTAAGGGTTTGTAATCTGTTTTTTTAGGAGTACAAATCAACAAATTTTCATTCTTTACAAATCATAGCTAACTTAGCCACTAAGAATCTATTTTCTCTCTTCTCCATGTACCTTGTTCATAAATGCAGAAACAGCCAGGGGAACTCCATTCCCTAATGAATATCACCTCAACACTTATATCATGAGATAGTGTTATAAAAGAACTATAAATTCTTAAATTATTTTAACACTGGAAGTTTTCTAGAAACAAGTTTAAAATCCCCCTGATTTGTCAAACAGGAGTTCGGTTCCATAGGCAGATGGGTGACTACTCTGTCCCCTTTAGTCTGAAATTTCATGAATCAATTAAAAAAAATTGGAAGACAAAGGTTCAATTATAAAGCAAATATAAAAAGCCCTGCAGGGCTGAAAAATCTTAAATACACTTCTCCTATAAGTAACTATAATTCATAGCTGTGAAAAATAATGATCAATGTTTTTAAGTCTAATAATCAAAAAACCCCTCCAGTAACAGTGATGCATGCATGAGTTGTCCAGATTTGCAATGCAATAAAAAAAGTTGCCTTTATTTTTTTTTAATTTTTTTTTTTATGTTTTATTTATTTCTAGGAGAGAGAGAGAGAGAGACAGAGACAGCGCGAGCAGGGGAGGGTCAGAGAGAGAAGGAGTCACAGACTGAAACAGGCTCCAGGCTCCAAGCTGGCAGTCAGCACAGAGCCCGACGCGGGCTCGAACCCACGAACCGCGAGATCATGACCTAAGTGAAAGTCGGACGCTTAACCGACTAAGCCACCCAGGCGCCCCAAAAAAGTTGCCTTTAAGAAAAAAAAAAAACCTAATCCACTTTTAATAAGCAAAAGAAAATATACTTAGTATGATAAAAATAACAGAAAAGGAGTATGAGTAATGAGATTTTACTAAATGAGTAATCTAAGTACATTATATTTTGGTACACACTCTTCACCCTAATAGAAGTCACCGAGAATGCTGGCTGTGGTCGAGTCATTGGTTAAGTCTCTAAAAACACAGATATTTCAGGTACTTGCATGCTGCAAATCCAGAAAAAGGACTGCCAGCCACTACACAAGCTATTAGCAAATGCACACAAATAGAAGACTGTTGCATTAATTGAACATTCTCTTCCTGGGTGATTAATGGTTACAGTTGTACTTACCGCAAACAAAATTTCACATACTAATGATTCGGAACCCATTTTTTTCCCATTCACTTCTAATCCCTGGGGAAATGACACTGGCTTACCATCACAGTCACTTCCAGAGGAAGCTCTGTAAGCTAAGGAGTAGCACCACATACACCATACAGAAGGTAAAATGAGTGAGATGAGGAACAGCTCATTAATTTTAAACCAAAGTCTCTGCAATGTGCAGAATGTTGTTCTTGTCATGGACAGGAAATACTGAGCGGTAAGAGCTGAATTTAAGCCTAGCTTTAAAATCATGGTTTTTTAAAGCTGGTTTCCTTTTTTCAAACAATGTTTCTCCACTGTCATCCACTTCTCTTAATTTTTGTTTCTTTTTATGTCCACACCTTGTACTTCTCCTTTCAGCCTTATCACTTCTGATTAGAGCTGCTCCTCTGATTCCATCTAGTCTTTCCATTTTCTACTACTTCTTCCTATTTAGGAATTCACACTTTAAAAAACCAAGTTTTATTTTTTAATTTTTTTCCAGCTTTATTGAGACATAAATGATCTACACCACTGTGTAAGTTTAAGGTGTACGTGTTAATTTGATACTTCTAGATTGCAAAATGATTACCACCATAGTTTAAGCTAACATCTCCATCATGTCACATAATAACCATTTCTTTTTCATGCTGATAACATTTAAGATCTACTCTCCTAGCAGCTTGAAAGTATATAATACAATATTATTCAGTATAATAACTATGCTGTACATTAGACCCCCAGAACTTACTCATCTTATAACTTGAAGTCTGTACACTTTGATCAACATCTCCCCATTTCCTCCACCACAACCCCAGCCTCTCAAAACCGCCATTCTATTCTTTGAAAACCCAATTTTAACATTTCTCTGATCTTTACTGACTTCTCAAAATTCTATTTTCAAAATCAAAAAACTTTAAGCTTTTGAATAATTTCACAATTTTGTTTATGCAGGCTTTCACCTACTAAAGTTAATATGAATGTGGTAGTATTAATACAAATTCTTACATAAAATATTTAATCAAATATTTTAATATTTAAGAAATTGAAATTAATGTTTCAAAATACAAGTCCTTAAAAAAAAAAACAACAATCATGAATGCCAAGCAGCTGGAGTTCCTAGTAGAGATGATCAACTACAGCTGTGGACTTCTCTACACTGCTGTGTATCAAGACAGATGTTAGATGCAATGGTAAACAACCTCTCTCAGCCTCTAGTCTGTAATAAGTCTCAGCTGATTCATATTTGCATTCAGTAATTTTCATGCTCAATAAGAGATCCACAGTTTTGCTAAGGATTCAGCTGCAAAATAACATGTGCAATAATTCCAAGTATCTCTGAAATGCAAATTTTACATTAAGTTTAAAGTCAAATTCCCTGGTGAGAGAAAAATAAGTGTTGTATTACTCTACAAGTGACACTTTCAACAGACAGAAAAAAAACACACCTTGTGTATAAACTAAGGAGTTAAAACACCTATTGTAAATCTCAAGTAGATACTAACTTGAGTGACTACAGTGTTCACAGAACATTTCTGTTGCTACCGTGTGGCTAATCCTGGTTCTCTTCTAGGGTANCTTGTGTATAAACTAAGGAGTTAACACACCTATTGTAAATCTCAAGTAGATACTAACTTAGCCTTGACTACAGTGTTCACAGAACATTTCTGTTGCTACCGTGTGGCTAATCCTGGTTCTCTTCTAGGGTATTTAGACATAGCCATACTTGAGATGGGCAGATGGAAAGGGGTTTGAGCTCTTTAAGAGAAACTCCTCCCATATTCCCATCCAGCGCCACAATATTATGCCTTTCTAAAACTACAGGGGTAGCCCGTTTTCCTCCTCCTTTCTATATAATACATCACAGAGAGTAGAGAAATAGGTTGAGAGAACTGTATTCTCAGGAAAACTGATTGAACAACAAACAATGAAAGAAAATAAAATCACAGGTAAGGATATTGCTTTCTATTTAAAAATAAAAATTTTGGAAAATCCAATGTCAGAAGCTAAAATAAACATTCCAGGTTAAACCAGGTAAGGTACTGGGCAAAAGCATTCAGAGGGCAAGTGGCATCTTTCTGACGACGGGGGAGTTAAATATTGGCGTGGGCATCCCTAAATAATGCAGTATCGTCTTCCCTATGTCAGGATTCAGCACAACCTGGTCTAGCCCCAGGAGTCTGCTCCTGGGACAGTCAAAAGACAAGACTAGTAAGCAAAAGCAGTCAACAATACAGATGGATCATTTCACAGCAGCATTTTACAAGAGATAGATATATAAAAATATATTTGCCTGCACAGACCTACAAATAGAGGTTACTCACAGAGATTACTGTAGCTCCAGCAGTTACCCATTGATCATAGAAAATGCCCAGTTCATCAGCTTAATGCTTGAGAAAAGTTAGCTAGAAAAGAAGCCAGCTAATTCAAAATCTGCCGTTCTAGTCAACTGGAAGCAAATTAGTTTCAAATTTCCTGGCAGCCCCTTTTGCCCTGCACTGCACACGGTGATGTCAATGGAAGCACTTTGAGCACTAGAAACCCTAGCTGAGAGGAGCTGCCGCCTCAGTCCCTCTCTCACAAAGGCTAAGCAGCCTGTTCTCTCCTTTGCTCGCCCTCTTTCTGCCTGTCTCTCTCTACCTTGGTAGCTTACCGAAAACAACCACCGTAGGGCTTTTCTATATTTGTGAAAACTACTTCCAAGGAGATAATTGAGATGACGGGAGTTAGCTTTAATGTAACCATTTCCCCAGTGCGGCAGCAGAAGCCCCAGCAAAGGCTCCGGGAGGATTGTACCATCCTCGGTGACATCAGAGGTGGGACTGTCATCTCAGTATTATGCAGCATTTTCTCTGATGAGAGAATGACATTTGTGAAAGGAAATGGGTGGGTTCCCTTTAAAAGGGTTTAATTCTTATGTTGTTTAAACAGAAAAGGCAAGAGCAAATACAATGTTGAAAAGCTGCTGCAGGAAGATCTAAATCCTGCTTTGCCAGTCCTTATCTCACTGCTAAATGATGCTGCCATCTGAAGTCATTTTACTGATGATTACATTACCATTCCTGTGATTAAATTAATATTTAATGGGTAATTGATACTACTTGGAAAATGTGACATAAAAACATCAAAGACATTCACATCTAGTTTTAAATATTATGGCATAAACTTTTACATCATTAATAGTGCCTAGGACATATGCACCACCTTTCAACACAGTCTCCATAAAAATACTAACTGTAAAAACTAATAGTTTGTAGACAAAAAAAGTGAAGTGGAAAACAGTATAAGATGAATAGCATAATGTAACACAGGTCCCTAGTCATGGTAATGGAGGTTAATACAAACATTAAAAAAGAATTCATCTTCTGTAATCTTGATATTCTAATCAATTTAAAAAGTAGAGGCCAAACGATACAAGGCAACTGATGGTTACTTTCATTCATTCCATATACATTTACTGAGAGGCTAATAGGTTCTAGAAAATGTGTTAAGTCTAATTTGGAGTGTACGTTTCTGCTAAATAATAAAATCAGAATAGAAAATACGTATATAATGCTTACTATACGCCAGGCATTACCCTAAGCAAGTTTACTGTATTAGCTCATCTATTCCTGCCAGCTGACCTTGGGATAGCTAGTATAATGAACCCATTTTACAGATAAGACTACTGAAACACAACAGCTATGTAACTTGTCTGAGATCACGTGGCTAAAACTGGCATGGGCAGGATTCAAATATGGACAACATGGCTGCAAAGTCCATCCTTTGCAAACACTAAGCTAAATTCCTCCTGAGGGCTTCCTTGTCAAATAAAAGAATTCTAAAGGAGGAATATAATTTTCAAGATTTGGAACCATAGTAAGCCAAAAATAGCCACCTCTCAAGAAGACTGGCCTACAGGGGCACCTGGGTGGCTCAGCCAGTTAAGCGTCTGGCTTTGGCTCAGGTCACGATCTCATGGTTCATGGGTTCAAGCCCCATGTCAGGCTCTGTGCTGACAGCTAGCTCTGAGCCTGGAGCCTGTTTCGGATTCTGTGTCTCCCTCTCTCTCTAACCCTTCCCTGCTCACACTGTCTCTCTCTCTCTCAGAAATAAATAAAACATTAAAAGAAAAAAAAAAGACTGGCCTATATATAAGAGGATAAAGGTAGAAAGTGCGCCTGGAGAAAGCATACCGAAGCTGGAAATAATGCCCAGGAGTAGTTTACGGCTGACGACTCAAGTGACCTTGAGACCATGGCTTAAAATCTTTCATCCTTAGTTTCCTTATTTCTGAGCTGCAGTATTTTTAAAAAAGTAAAAAAAAAAAATAATAATAATGTTTATTTATTTTTGACAGAGAGAGAGTGAGTGAGAAAGAGAGAGAGAGAGCAAGGGGGGAGGGGTAGAGGGGAAGGAGACACAGAATCCGAGGTAGGCTCCATGCTCTGAGCTGTTAGCACAGAGCCCAACATAGGGTTCGAACCANGAAAATTGAACCAGGAATCTCGCAAATGCACCCTCAGGAAAACAGAACTTAATAACTAAGAGACTGATTCCTATAAATGCCTCATTTACAGAAGACCAAGAATTATCTCCTGACCAATGAACATCTGACACAATTATTTCCCCATCCTCAAGCCAATGAACTTAACTGCTTGAACTCTGCCTGGACCTCTCCTCTGAGCTCCTTGGCCAGAAATACAGCCTGACCCAAACCCTCAATGGATTCACCTGTATCTTGCTATAGCATGCATTTCCTAAATTGCAGTTGCTCTGCAATCTCCAAAGTAATTCAATTTCTGGTAATTCAAGCTTGCCTCAGTTTACCTCTTTATTTAGACTGACAGTAGTGCCATCCTGAAGTCCTCAATTATATTGTTTCTGAAATGTAATCTAATAACACTGCCATTATTCTTAAAGGATACATAATATCAAAATATTCAAAGGAGAGAACCATCAAAAATTTCAAATCAATATTATTTGTACCTCTTCTGTAAAACAGTTTTCCCAGAAATATTACAGAGTGAACAAATCAAAATGAGCTATATTTATCAAATGCACTTTTTCATTGAAATTTAAAGAAACATTTTATAATGTTTTTAATAAAGTATGAAATTTAAATTATAAAATATTTTGAATATTTACATAAAGTTGGTATTGACTATATCTTCTTATTTGCTGTATTGATGTTCTGGCATTTGGAGTGCCTTGATCTTGAAGAGGCAAAGCACCTCTCCCCAACCCCACTAGCTACTTCCTAGAGACAGCAATGGACTTCCCTGGGAGTGCACTTTTGATATACAAGGCAACCAATCCACAGCCAGACCACATTTTCTACATCAATCTCTCACACTCTTAAACCAATATTCCTCCTGCCCTAAATCAATCACTCCAGGCCTTGTACTGGACACCTAGAAACCACCAATCCTAAACATAATCAGGGACCTACCCTGCCTTACCCATTCCTTCCTGCAAAACACACATTAAAGGCTGGACCATGTTCTCCCCAATCCCCTCTGCCTCCGTCCCCATTGTGACCCTGCAGAGCTACTATGTCTACTAGTTCTAGGGCTCTGTAAGTGTTATTTCTCAAAATTTTCAAACAAAGTAATACAGACAGGCAGGCCAAACTGTTATCCAATTTAGTATGAGATTTTAGAATTAAAACTTTCTTACAAATCAAGACCGATTATATGACACTAAGTCTTATCACCATATCACCTGTTATTTTACTAGCTTTCATTCATTCCTAAACCCATGTGGAAGACAAAATTATCAGAAGAACTCGTGACAATAATTCTTTATTTGAAATAACTTTCTCATATTGAGCTAATTCCAATAAATGAGGAGCCAGTTTCCAGTTTATTTTTTAAGTCTGGTTCTTAGATCTTAAAAACAAACAAACAAAAAACCCTCAATGCCAATTTCAGGATTACAGAAATTGTTTTTATGTATTAGTCTATTGTCTCTAGCATAAAGCACAGTTTATGGTTCATGTAAAGAGATTAATAGAATCTAGGGACATACAACATGAAATAAATCCAAGTGAGCAAAAAAGAGGAATGAGCAATACCAAGACTGGTATAATGCCAGAACGTTATACTCTGAAATACTGTAAAAGCAAAAAAGATCACTCTGAGGTAAAATGCACCTATGTTAAAAACAAAACAACACAAAATAATAAAAAATAAAAATAAAAAAGGAAAACAGCACTAAATGGAGTCACTTATTGCTAAGCTCCACATGACCAAACTGAGACATAACTTAATTAGTTTTGGTTCTCCCAGAAATGAAACCTTAAGCCACTCAATCAGGAATGAATCACCTGATCAGTACTACTTAGGTAATATCCCTGGTAGACCCCTGCCAACACCTAAAGGAAAGTAACTTTGCAATAACCACCCCATTTTGTTGCTTACTATAACTTTTTTGTTCCTATTCCCTTCTGCCTATAAAAGTCTTTCATTGGTATGGCAAGTTGGATCTCTCTTTCTATCTCCTATATTGGATGCTGATTCAAATCAACTTTAACTCAAATAAACTCTTAAAATTTTTAATAGACCTCAGTTTATCTTTTAACACTTTTAATGTTAATTTATACATATTTGCACAAATTTGCATATAATTTAGGCTACTTTTATATATAGCTTACTTTTATATTAATTTTGTACATATATTTAACATTTCACATAAAACAATTAAAATAGCTTTTATTAACTTACATTTCAGAGGATTATTTTATTAAAGCTTTTCACATGCAATTTGTTAGTAGGGTCTTTGCTAC
The DNA here is from genome assembly GCF_008692635.1 of Crocuta crocuta. Classification (NCBI taxonomy): domain Eukaryota; kingdom Metazoa; phylum Chordata; class Mammalia; order Carnivora; family Hyaenidae; genus Crocuta; species Crocuta crocuta. The sequence goes on from NW_027531880.1 coordinate 1,583,820, forward strand.
CACTAGAGTCTTAACTTCGAGTTGTATTGTATCTTCAGTTCTGTCTTAAACACAGCAATTTTTAAATCTGTGTGATGCTACAACTGTTAATTCTATCCTAATTTACAGTATCCATTCACTTTAGGTGATCCCCACAATGTAAGCACTTACCGTATGTCCTCAGGAAATCATCTTTATTAAAATTTTTTAAATGTTTTATTTATTTGAGAGAGAGAGAGCGTGAGCAGGGGAGGGTCGGAGAGAGAGGGAGATACAGAATCTGAAGCAGGCTCCAGGCTCTGAGTTGGCTGTCAGCACTGAGTCCGACACAGGGCTCAAACCCACGAACCGTGAGATCCTGGCCTGAGCCAAAGTCAGATGCTTAACCGACTAAGCCACCCAGGCGCCTCAGGAAATCATCTTTAAAAAGCTAGATTACAGGGACTTTTGACACTTACAATTCTAGGATCATTTTCTCAGGGATAATTACTGAATGTGTAATTAAATATATTTTTTCCTCCTTTTTTTAACCTGTTTTAGTGATCTCTGAAGCATCCTAACTAGCATTATCTGTAGTGGTTTCAAGCTAATGTGTTTTCTCCAAAAAGTTCTTTGTTACTGAAAGTAATCAAAACATCTCTAATATAGAAACAGTAACAACTTGAAATATAAGGCCACTCCTTTTCTGGTAACTTTTTCAGGAAAATATCCTTATCCTAATTAAGGTATTAACTCCTTTTTACAGATCAAGCTGAAGAAACCTGGCCAACACACAATTAGCAGATAAAGAGAGCAAGAAACATCCCTCAGGCCAAAGTTTACAAAAATAAAGAAGAAGGAATTTAGTTGCCAGGGCAAATATGAATATACAGAAGAGCAGAAGGAAACAAACAAAATCATTACTTCACATTGGGTCATACTTCATTCCTGTCTTTTAATCTAGCACAGTTTGGGAATTGGAACTTTTTTCCCTTATTGATTATATTAACTTACTTATAGTAATACAGTGATACTAATATCATGTTATTGTTTATTAATACAAACAATGTAAACATAATTTTTAGTTATAATTTAGTTATTGTTGAATAGTCTGGTTATTTCCAATATTATCCTAAGTAGGTTCTTATATTGACAACTTGCTAATTAATATTCAGAATGTAATAAAAATATAAGCCCCCAAAAGACCCAACTGAAAGTTCCCTGAAGTCATTGGCTTGTTTCTATTTTGTTCACTGCTGTATCCCAATCCACTGGGATACCCAGGAAGCACAAATAACAAACTGCAAGGCCAGTTCAAGATGGCATAAAACTCAGGTTGCATGTTACAAGCAAGGAGAATTTTTACATCCAGCAGACTGCCTTCCTCATGTAGCGGCCCCAGGATGGAATCAGAACCCAAGGGTGACAGTGATGTGGGAAACAAAGGCAGAAGAAAAAAAATTTTAATTTCCTTACAACTTAGAGCCCAATGACAATTCCTTGAGAAAAGCACAGTGACCTTCCTCTGGAAAGTCAGCTGCCTCAAAGAGGATACTTCTCTCAGGGCAAAATGCAATCTTAGCTTAACTTTCTCCCAACCTCAGGGATCCTGTAAGCCTTCTTTAACATATAAAAATTCCTTTGGAAACTTCCTTTATCTCTACCCCACCAAGATATACACTGGCAATCATACTCCAAGTTTATGGCCTCCTGATATACATCTGCAGGGTCTCATGAGTGAGTTTTTACTAAACAGTAATAAGTGACCTTTTCCTAACAGCAGCTAGCCCCTCAAGGTCCTGAAAACCTTGTTTCCAATATACCTTAGACTTATACTATCCCTAACCCCCTCCCAACTTGAAGGTATATAATCAGTCACCCATCCCAACCCCAGCGCAGCTCTTTCTGCCCACAGGTCCTGTCCCTGTGCTAAACAAAACAAAACAAAACAAAACAACAACAACAACAAAAACAACAACAAAACGCCTTTTCAGGGCACCTGGGTGGCTTGGTTGAGCATCCAATCTTGATTTCAACTAGGTCATGATCTTACGGTTCATGGGTTAAAGCCGCAGTGCAGAGCCTGCTTGGGATTCTCTCTCTCCCTCTCTCTCTCTGACCATGCTTGCTCGCTTTCGCTCTCACTCTCTCTCGTTCTTTCTCTCGCTTTTGCTCGCTCTCTCAAAGAATAAACAAAAATAAACTTTAAATAAAACACCTTTTTGCACCAAAGATGTCTCAAGAATTCTTTCTTGGCTGTCAGCTCTGAACTTCAACATTTCCACATCACGAGGATAGCATTAAAGCTGAAGGAAAGTAGAGTCTTGAGCTAAAGAGGTGACCTGAGAGGATCCTCATCCATACACAAAGGTAAAACGTGAAAGCAAATTCTATGAGGAACTGAATTTCCCCTAACATAGAAACTTGGTAACTACCTAAATGGCACTGAAGTGGGCAACTGAAGCTAGCCAGAAAGGCTCAGTAGGCCATACTGACATAATTTTCTATCCTATAAACTTCTTTATTTGCTGTTTCTATTTTCTTCTTTCAAAAGGTAAGAGATTCTGTTAAAAAACTCTCATCTTGTATCAACTATATTAGTGTAAAATGTAAGTTGTACCTCTCTGTAGGGATCAATAAGGACAGCCATGAACTAGATGGCAGGAAAGCAAGATGAGAACAACTCCAGACCTAGCCTCAACAACAGAGTACAATCTGGTCAGCCAAAGGATGGAAGGGAATAGAATTTCTTTTAGAAACCCTCTCTCCCATTGGCTTCATTAGCAATATGCTGTTCTGCCATGCTGTTGTCCCTCTGGCTTGTTGCACATCTTCTGCCCTTTAATTATAGTTAATAGCAAGAATTGATTAATTCTCAGTTGACTGTTCTTCTCACTTAGTATTCTTTGCCTTCTAAAATGCTAGAGCCTGGAATAAATATTTATCATCCAAAAGACAAACTGGAATGTTGGCAAAAATATCCTAAATGAGTTACTACACATAAAGTGCTTAAGATGGCACCCAGCACATAGGAAATATTTAATATGAACTAGCTGATATTACTATTACTACTGGGTATCAGTCTTTGCTCCATTATTCACTATATAACTTGAGCAAATAATTTTGCCTTTCTGAGTCTCAGCTTTCAACTATTACTTTTAAAAAACTCACTAAAAGTCAACTGTTTCTCCAGCCTTTTGTACTCACTAAAATGAAAATTTACAATTAATTTTGATTCAGGATTCAAACAATAATGTAGGCAAATAGATGTTTACCTCCCAAGCTTGCTGTAAGATAAAATTAGAAAGGTCACATGAAAAAGTAACTGAAAACTACAAAATCGTGTTTCAAAGTAGGGCTCTACACTAATAATTCCTGGTGTCCAAACCCAAACCCAATATCTCTCCTGGGCTTTAGTCCACTTAACACTTCTGTTAAGTACAAAGTACTAATCACATGGGAACCTCTATAAATAAAAAGGGAATGATGTCAATAATTTAGTCAATTCAGAAGAAACAATTAGCCAGACCAGATATCTGGGGCAGGGTCTAGACTTGGACCCTATGGTAATAGAACAAGGAGAGAGGTTATAAGAGAATTCCAGACCAGTTTATATTCTTTTAATTATAAGAGAGAAGGAAAGCAAGCAAACTGTAAGAGACTTTTTTAACTATACAGAACAAACTGAGGGTTGAGACTGATGGAGGGAGGTGGGTGGGAGATGGACTAAATGGGTGATGGGTATTAAGGAGGGCACTTGTGATGAGCACTGAGTGTTATATGTAAGTGATGAATCACTAAATTCTACTCTTGAAACAAATATTGCCCTTTATATTAACTAACTAGAATTTAAATAAAAATTTGAAAAAGAAGAGTGAAGGAAGCCAAACATGGAAGAAATCTTACCAAGGACAGTTAAAGTTCTCAAGGTTACACTCTTATCTGTCTTGGCAAAAGGACCCCTCAACCTATGATAATGACAACGTTAAGAGAAACTTAGGTTAGTGACAACATCATGAGAAAACAAATGCAAAGAAAACCACAGCTAGGAGCAGTTCACATAATCTAGTTAGCTCTTATGGGGGAAAGGGACAAGGGGTGTCTCAGTCGGAGCCTAGAAGAGAAGTGTGTCTCATGTAAAGAATGCAAAGGAAGAATCTTAAGTTTTGTATGATGGGCTAACTTGACTTTATATGCTCAAGAGAGCCATTGGGAACTCTACTCTGTGCTTCTCCACAGATAGTAGTCAAGTCACTGCCAGTAATAGACCATGAGTTACATATCCCCATTACAACCTCTTGCCTTTATACTTTGAAAGGCACTACCAAGAAGAAGGAAACTTAGGACTGAGGAAACAGATTCTCTCTTTCCTGATGGAGTCTAAGCAACTAAATGCAGCCTCAGCTTGAAACTGTGCCTACCATCCCAGGAAAGTTGGGTCTGTCCAGAGAAGCAGAGAAAAAAACCAAAAAAACAAAAAAACATCATCAGTTTCTATCTGACAGATGTCCCAAGTTACACATTCAACACGTCAAAATCATAGTGATTACCTTCCCTGAAAAACTAGCTTCTGAGAGAGAATTCCTATTTCAATGTAACATTAACCTCTCCTGTCACCTCAGTGCCACTCTTTAGAGTCCTCACATCTCCCTATATCTTTAGTCTCTACAACTAACTAGTTTCTTCAAGTCTGATGTATCTATCCCTTTATTTATATTATTACTATCACTTCTCCAGAGCAGGTACTATTGCTTTAGGAATTAGCTACCGGTCCTAAACAGCCTGCCCACCTCAGCACGAATTCATATCCTCTAATACACTCTAAGTAATTTTGCTATATTAATCTTCATAAAGACTCTTCTGAAAGCACGGTTGTTACCACTATCCCATTATATACCTTCCCTTCCTTTAAACAAAGCAAAACATAAATTTTAACTGGACTTCCAGTGTGACTAAATTAAAGTTGTAATTCTTTAACACTGGGATCAGCAAACCTTTTCTGTAAAGGACTAAGTAGTAAATATTTTAAGTTTCATGGGCCATAGGATCTCTATGCAAATATTTGACTCTGCCATAATAGCAAAAACATCCACAGACCATAGTAAATGAATCTATGACTGTGTTCTAATAAAACTATTATATATAGTTATTCCATCCTTTCCAACAATGTCTTACTCATCACTCAGGTCGCCACTCAGATTCTACTTCTCACTGAAGTCCTCCATGTTTAACCCAACTCACAGTGATTGTTCCCTCCATTTTAGCCTTAAAATATAAATTGCCTATACTTTTCATTGGGTCCTTATGTATTCATGATTTCATACTGCCTTCCTTCCTTACTTTTTATCTCACATTTTCTATGCCCTAGATAACTACCATAGTGTTCAAAAGTTTAAAAGTATTCATTAATTCTTTTTTTTTAAGTTTATTTGAGAGAAAAAGAGATAGAAAGAGTAGGCACACTCGTTCACACCGATACCTGAACAAGGGAGGGGCAGAGAGGGAAAGAAAGAATTCCAAACAGGCACCACACTGTCAGGGTGGAGCCCGACAGGGTGGAGCTCAATCCCATGAACTAGCTGAAATCTAGAGACAGACCCTTACCCAACCGAGCCACCCAGGTGGTCTGGTATTCATTAATTCTTCACTAGCATGATGACGATAAGTTACAAGGCAATCCATAGATATATGGACCTCAAAAATTTTTACCACTCCTCATTTTTAATGAAAATTGTAGCAAGTGATCCCTATATGGTAGTTACATCAATTTTTAAGTGGAAAAAAAAGTATAAATCAATCCCTTGGGCCTTTCCAAGGTATATTTTGCAAAAAAACAAAGGCAATATAGATTCAATAAGTGAACTACTTAAAAGAGATTATTTTATCATAAATATCTTATTAGTGTAGTTAATTTAAGAAAATAGATATATTTCTTGGACTTGGAAAATATCCTGAAATTCATTTTTCTGTAATCCAAATCTCAGACAAGCGGTTCCTAACGTTTTCAGTAAAATGGGCCACTTAGAAAAAGCTATGGACCCTCTCCCAATAGGAAACAACCAGATGGATATTTACATAAAATTTGCATAAAATTTCTGGGGGCTCACAGCTGCTCTAAAGCAAAAAAAATCCTCCTGCAGAGGGTCTCATGTTAGACATTCACAGCTCTCACTTTTAAGTTAAGTCATTCAAAGAAATTCAATGCACCAAAAGGAAATGGCTACATATATATATATATGTATATATATATATTTTTTTNCATAAAATTTCTGGGGGCTCACAGCTGCTCTAAAGCAAAAAAAATCCTCCTGCAGAGGGTCTCATGTTAGACATTCACAGCTCTCACTTTTAAGTTAAGTCATTCAAAGAAATTCAATGCACCAAAAGGAAATGGCTACATATATATATATATGTATATATATATATTTTTTTTTTTGAG